>NW_010120438.1:25828-60500 GCF_000699245.1 Pterocles gutturalis
GTTCCTCGATTGTGTGCTAAGCTTGGAGACTCACTCAGATCGAGAGGACTAACTGAAAATGTACGGCTTCTAAGATAACCAGTAAGACTCTTGCTGACTTGAGCATCAGACTGGGAATAACAATCTCCGTTCAGGCTGGGAATTGTATGAGTGATTAAATTTGCCTGTTGATTTTTTTTTATTATTATTTTTAAAATTACAATTGCAGTCATGATTTAGAAAAGCTTGGTTGAAATTCTGTTTCCTGGGCTTCCTACGTCTGGAACAGAAGAGAGGGTAGACTTCTCCTTAGCCACCTTTCTTCATTACTTCATGAGTAATTTCACTTCAGGAAGTACGGTAACCTCCACGAATTTGTGTCTCCCCAGTTCTCTTTGTGGTGTCGTATCGTCCGTGTGCCCTTTTTGTATTTCCTACCAGCAAGACACGACCCAGAGCTCCACCTCCAATCCCATAAAGCTTGTTCTGAGTGAAATCCTGCTTCATGAGTTACACATAGGAAAGCCTGGTTTCTTTCTAACTCAGTTTTTTTGCTAAGCTTAGGGAAATCTGTTCTTTGTGCAACCAAAGAGACCACTTTCCTTTGTGAATTTTTCTTCCAAGTATTAAAACCAGGTGAAATAGGACTCACGCTGTTCTCACCGTTAGCAGTATTGTCATCTTCCACCACAGTGGAGAGAAGAACCTGAAGGTAGGTAGGTAGGTAGACAGACCGACTGAATTCATTTTGATCTCTGCTTTTTTTTCTTCCTCAAAAAAGCGGAGGAGGAATCTTTACTTCACACAAGGCCAGCTGGAGGAGAGGCCTCTGACTGGCGGTGTGGGTGTTTTCGGGACATTCACCATTCCTGTTCTCCTGTTTTGTAGCCAGAAGGCTGTACCAGACTAACACCAAGTAACGTCAGAGTTATTTGGTATGAGTTTAGACCATCTGACCGTTTATTTTGGACTTTACATGCAGTTAACTAATGTTCTGATCAGGTGTTAAGAAAAATGTTGTTATTTTGTAAAACTTTCTCAATAAAGACCTGATTTAAACCTTAAATAAGCACTAAGCTCCTGAGTCTTGCCAAATCTGAGGCATTTCTGTGCATGTGCTAAAGATCAGCTTTCAGGTGTTTCTCGTTCTTTAAAATACAGCATTTGGGGAGATGGAGCTTCCAGGTGTCAGGCAGCAGCTGGGAGGCTTTGTGCAGTAAGTTGTAAGGGGTTTATGTCCTTTTTTTTTTTTTAATTATCTTTTATGGCTTCACTTGTAACTTTGTTGACAAAATCTTACATTGTCAAGTTAAGTGTGAACTTTGCACATCAAGTATGAGTGTGTTGATAAATTGCAAAAAACAATTTGTATTTGTTTTACACAGTGTGCATTTGGTAATTCCAGTTGTATCGTACACTCTTCATTTCATGCTGTACTCGGTGGTGGAAGAATCCAGGGGATCAAATGGCAACAGATCTCACCGGTGCAGGCCAGAACCGACCTTTCTGTGCTGAGACTCATGAACGCTTGGCTAGTGTCCCCTAAAAGTGTTCTTCATTTACCTTTTGTTAGGAATATCTTTTTGTAGGAATCTTGGTGTTCTCTCACACAGCCCCAACATTTACTTGGTGTTTGTTGGGGGGTTTATGTGGCTTCTCCTTCCTAAAGGAGAATGGGTTGCCTAAGAGAGACTGTGAGGGCTCCATCTGTGGAGATATTTAAGATCTGCCCGGACACGGTCCTGGCAACCTGCTTTAGCTGACCTGCTAGTGCAGGAGGTTTGGGTTGGTGATCTTGAGATGTCCCTTTGACCTCACCCATTCTGGGATTTAAGCAGACATTCACCGTTTCAGCTTGTGGAAGGGTAGTTACAGCCAGGCTTTTAAAAGGTTATTCATATAAAAAAAAAAAAGTTTGCTTCTAATTTTGTGTCATTGTTTGGGATGTGCCAAAGTACTGGTTTTAGCAGTGTCTTCATTTCAGTAATACATCTTCATTATTTACTTCTCCTGGCTCCAGGAGGACATTTTCCAGCTTATGCAGAGCTACATAAACTAAAATTTTAAAGAACTGCATTTTTAACCAATAACGTGGTCTAGGTATGACTCTCTAGTAGGGACCCGATGGACTGCTAGGTATAGAAAACTCTTAATTTATCAGGAAGAAGTAAGGACCTGTATGTTATCAGGGCTGAACATCTGTCATGTTTTATTTACAGAAGATAACCTGACAAAAGAATGGCCACTCCATGCACAAATTTATCTTGAGGATATGTCCTGGAATGAAGGTATGAGTGCCTTACTACTTGTTCCCAGGGCCTTTCATTGTCACTGCAAATGTTTTCTATTTTTTCTGCATCTTATACCACTATGTTGTTGTATTGTAAATTCTACTTTTTTAATATTTTCCTCAGATTTAGCTATTCTGTTCTCTGTGATTATCTGAATGGAACTTAACTTTCTGTGATGCTTATTTGCATTCCTTCATCTCTTCTCCCCTCCCCATCCCCACTTGCAGTACCACTTTTCACCTAGCTCTCTTCTTGTAGTAGAATTCAGTATTTAAATTTCCAGATTCTTCCCAAATCTCTCAGGCATCTTCTTGCTCTTTCTGTGAAGGTAAAATGCAAGTGTTTTCGTACAGATTTTTTCTCATCTGACAGTGTGTTACTTCCCTCTTTTATATTACTCTAGCTTTTATTGTTTGTTTTTTTGAATGAATGGCTGATTTTTTTTTTTTTTAAGCTACAAGGGGAAAATCCTATCTACTTTCCTTTCTGCTGTTTTATTTTTGTTTCCTGTGTTAGCAGTCTGTTTTGGAGCCATCCTTGATCTGTCATATTATGACTAACACCCCTTAGTTTTTTTCTTTTAATACCTGTCTGTTTCACTGATGTGCACCTTTTTATTATTTTATTTTTGAAAGAGACTACACTGACCCTGGCTGTTTGGTGTAAGAATGCCTCACAGTCACCAAAACCTTTTAAGAGTATCGTTATTTTTTGAGCAATAAATGGTAGCACAGGTACTGGTATTTACAATCCAGCAGTGGGAGGACATTTGTTATTAAGAGCACTTTTGTGAAGAAAATCCAAAATAAATTCTTGATTCTTCTCAAGCACTAAAAGCTTTTTTGTTTTCTTTTTTGACAGATGAACAATGTTACACTCTCTCATGTCGATGTGGTGGGAACTACACTGTCTTCAAGAGTGAAACCAAAGACGTATCTTTGGTTTGTTGTGACACGTGTTCACTTGTTATCGAGATCCTTCAATGATTGTTTCAATCAAGCACATTAAGAGTTACAAAGTTTTAAAAAGACTGGACAAATGGGCCAGCATCTGCTAAAGAAATGTATGGTAAAGAAAAGGAGGGCACTACAAGAACGAGTTCAGTCAGGCTTGAGAAAGGCAGTGTGCCCATTTGCCAGCATAGCTCTGCAGACATCAGGCTTTCTTCCTTCTGCAGCTAAAGAGCTGGTTATTAAAAACCTCCAGAACAGAACACTAAGTTTGGCACAACTGGAATATATCTCATGATCTAAATGACATTTCTTTCCCAGCAAACAACAGAGTAGCTTATTTCAATCTCAGTCTGTATCAACTATACCTTGGGCCCTACCTCTTAGGTTAAATCCTGTTACCAGCTCAGATTACAAAATTTAATCAGGAGGCACACATGTGAGAATGCTTTGAAGATAATGAAGAGTAAGGTGCATTAATGGGAAACGGGAACATTTTCTATTTCTATGCTAAATATTTAACTTCATTAAAACCTCACAAGGACTTCAGCCTTGGAACGAGGTGGCAGAAACTCGCAGATCTATCAGGATGCTTCTCGGTACTGAGCAGCAGGTCCAGTGGCTATGCAGACTAGCTGCCAGACTACTTGCTAAAGCAGGCATAGCCTAGGTGTGGCTCTGAGTGTGTGACAACACAATGGTGCACTGTGCTTTCTTCATCCCTTGTTAACAGTCAGTGCTAACCTTGGCTTGTAATCCAAGCACTTACTGTGAATAGCCAGAGGAGACAAAGAGGCATATCATTTTTGTTGATGACAGCAGTATATCATTCCCACTTTCAAGTTAGATGTAATCTCAGAAGGAGACATCTTTGTCAAGTAATACTTGTGTTTATTCTAAACAAAAATAGTTCCATTGATTTTGGTAGAAAATATTATGAAAGCTGGCAATAGTCACTTAAATCTTTTAATCATCAAGAAATCTATGACCATTGGGGCTTGCACGTAGAAATCCAAAGTCATTCAGAGGCCATATCTGTAAAATAAAACACAGTTACAAGAGATTTTAATCACAACTCAAAGCTTAGTATTTTTGTTATTATTGTAAGCATTTAATAAACTGCATAATTTTTTAGCTCTTTGTGTGACAGGATAAAAGGATCTTTTTTCACCTGTTTCTTTTACTAGGAGTAATAAATAATATATATCAAGAGGAATCATTCCATGGTGGCTGGAGACAACACTGATTTATACATAACATGTTTTGCTCACAAATTACATTTTTTTTTCAGCCTTGGAAATAAATACATTCCTAGGAAATATCTTTCAAATTCAAGGTTTTCTAGCTTGTAAACCCCTTAACAACTTAAAAGACAAAGTATATATTTTTGATCCATCTAGGAGAAAAAATACCACGAACATTACCTCCCAGTGAAAGTAATGCTGTCAGGTGTACATCTGTATTTTCAAGACGGGCATTTGAACTGCAAACACCAAACCTTGGAAAAAAATTCCATACTCTTATAGGTAAGCTTATACCATGCAAATCCATATAAAGGGGTGGAGTGCCTGCCACCATCATGGGCTCTCAACCAAGGGGCTCCTCTGGGAAGAGGACTGCTATATGGAAAATGGAGAAGCACACATCATGACCAAGTCCAAGCGCAAGGGTCAGAGAATGACGCTCACTTTCTCGCCAGAAATTAACTATATAGCTGTTCACACTGCTGAATGTTCCCAGGACTACTTTCCTCTGAACACTCCCTAATTACATGTAGGCTGGTCTTGGGGGCAAAAAGAAGTAATGGGGAATCAAGGACATTCTTTTACACTTTGTCCTTTGTCTCCCTTGACTGCCTGTGTCTCTTCACAACACATTCTTTCAAAGATGGCACAAGGGGATCAGCAGACTGAAGCATGAATGCCCTCTGTGGCTCTAATCCCATAAAAAATCTCACAGCCTCTGCTCAAGATGAAGTGACCTAGACAGAGAAAGATGATACATTGCCTTGTTCCCAAAGCATCTGTCACTATGATATTTATCTGGCTCATTTTTCCTTAGAATTTGATCGTAAGGAAGGTATGCAGTCACCTTCCAGGAATAGCAACCTACTCTTAACTGAGTTCATGGAACAGCCACAGTGCAGGAGTAATCTTCTGAATTTAAAAGAGGAGGCACAGTGCCAAGGTTCAATATGTCAAACCCCATGACTTGTCCCCAGCACTAAAGACAATGATAGAACTCTCAGGCAGAGGCAGTTAAGGATGGATCAACTCACTACTAGACTGAGCCCATGCACTGCTAGAAGCTCTCTAGACTTGCCTCTGTCAGCCCCTTGCAGCACTGCGCTAAGTTGCCATCAGTTGGATTGTGCCCAGGCCCTTGAGAGGACAGAAGGATGAGTCATTCTCGGGACCTGAAGCTCTGTGGGTCTGAAAAAGGCTCAAAGCTCTCTTGTGCAAGTACCCTAGAAAATACATACCTTTTTTGGCATGTGCAGTTAGGGAAGAGCATGATGAACATCTGCTGATGTACAGAAATATACAGAGGTAACGTCTTGTCTCTGTGTATAGCAGACAGTGAGCTCCACACAGATATACAGAGATATGAACGAACAACAGAAGCCTATTTGTGATCTTGGTTAGAAGCAAAGCTATGGAATCCGAGGCTCTCCAGAGGGCCTATGCTAAGCAAACAGGAGTAAAAGGAATAGGAATATCCCATATTACAAATCTAAGCTGATCTGAGTAAGGGCCCAGAGAGGTTTCTTACACCATTCAGTACAGCAAAAATCTCATTTCAGGCGACTCAAATCACACCTATTGCAACTTGACTTTCTTGCTGTGAAAGTGATCGAATCAGTTTTAAACACTGTTTTGACAATTCAGTTTCAAATCCATTATGGTAGTTTTAGTGGTAGAGTTAGAATGAAAATGATGTTTTATCTGGTCTGCATGCAGGAGAGGGTGTGAGGAACAGTACTCATGGCTGGAAAGGCGATGGAACAAGCCTTCTCTGTGGAACAAAGGCTTGCTACTGTGTGTAGCAGTTCCCAAGTCTTTTAAAGTTATGACAGAAGTTGACTGTGACTTGTTCGTTCACACTGGCTAGTCCAATTAGCAGCTATTTCCCCTTCCCCTCTTTGGTTTGGCCTACATAGATTTGATCTGATGGATGGGGGATAAATGGGGCTAACTAGCTCTTTTGAAGATACACTGCAGGTCTATGCTTGACATGGAAGTCCAGGGAATGCACGGGATATCCTACCTAGCACAGGATGAAGCATGAGTTCTGTCAAAGCGGGACTCCTTAGGCTTTTACTGAATTTGCAGCTACCTTGATTTCAGTGGCCTTTTTATGGAATGAACTAGTCTCTCAGCATGGCTGTTGATGTGGTGGCAGGGAGGGAAACAGGCAGATATAATTCAGTATCATTATTTCTGTATGGGTTAAAAACTAGTGCACCAACATTGGCTGAGAACCTTAGGTCTAAACTTCACAGATAGGCTAGAGAGAATTAACATTTATGTTTTGCCAAGAATAGGTTACCTAAACAAACTTGGTACAAGCTCACTCTCTTCTGTTGAAATCCATTACTTCCAAATTAAATTTGTGTCTTTTCATCCATTACTAAAAATGTAACTTAGCATTCAAAGGCACTGTTACATCAGCTTCTCCAAAATCCACTTTAAGATAAAGCCACATAAGCTTCCACTCTCAAGGCAGTAAAAGATTTTTCATGAAAGAGAAACCAAACCTCTAGCAGACTACATTAAACAGCACACATAGTTTCTTAGCCAGTAGTCTACTAATTAGCTACCACCATGTGGACTAGCTGTATTCTGCTGCCTTTCACTGTAATGTTCAACAGCAACAGACAATAAATAGCACGATCACGGTATTCTAATGTGAATTACCATAAACAACCCAAACTATAAACACTCACTTGAAGAATAAACACATTTTTGCTTTTGTTAGACACCATATACTTAAATCTCATTAAAATGTTAATAACCACTACGCTATGCACCATCATAAAACAACTGCTATAAAATTGGGTTACATAATTATTTTGATTAAGTATCAAATGATTGCCTACTATCTTTTTAAACAGACAATATTCTGGAGTCCTAAAGTACTTCTTCAGTATGTAAGATCTGTGTGTAAGTTCCATTCATTTTACAGCATTTACTGTGTGCTAAATTTGGGGTTCAGTCCTGTCAGGTTTTCATTAAAGTCTCTCAAACATCCTCCTTGTTGAGGTACAAGCTGGACACAAATGTATTGCTGTGGAAAGATGCTGTGAATACTTATGGCTGTACATAGGTTCATAATACGTAATTATTTGCTAACAGTCCCCTTAAAGTACTAAACAGCAAGTTTTCTATACTAGTATATCACTTGGAGAATTTTTTTTCAGATACAGTATTAATACCACATTCTTATTAAGAGGGCTGTCAGCATATTAGCATCATTTATATTTAAGCAGTTAATCCAAGCTAAAACTGGGGTCATAAAAACAGCCCCATTTAGCAACAGCATTTTTTCCTCTGGTGTATATGGTAAGGCAAACAATACAGAGAAGGAACAGAGGGCACTCAATAAACACGAGGGAAGAACTCAAAGCAAATGCTATCCAGAAAGAACAGAGGTCAGACAGAACTTGGTGGTGGGGCTGAGGGGGACATGTTATTTGAGGTTTAGGAAGCAATTAGAGACTATGGTCAATAGCTGCAAGGTTTTTAGAAAAGTCCTAAGTTGTGTTCATAAAAACTGTAAGTTACATGTATAAAACTTTCTTAAATTGGAAAGACCTAATCTTCCCTGTGTATGTAATGCAGCTGTGCTAAATTATGTTTTTCTGGATGTGATGCAGTATATGGAGAACAGTTTTCAAAACCTTTTTTTATTGTTCTGAATGGCACCATTTTAAATCTAGCTTTCTAAAAGCTGGTGCATAACTCTAATACGTACTCCCCTGCTTCTCAGATTAAACTTTATATGGAGAGGAAATTGTGTTAGTTTCTTCTTTTTGGTAAATGAGTAAATTAATAAAGTGGATAATATGAAGAAGTAATTTAGCGTGAAATAAAGCTGCAGAATTGTTGAAACAGAAGGAGAAGGAACCATGGAGGTTTATACAATACAATATTAATTCAAAGCTTTTTTTTGTAATAAAAAAGTGTTAGACAATTACAGTGGAGCAGTGGCTTTACTGTTAAGGCTTTTTCACAGACTTGGTTTAAAAAGCAGCAAGGCCAACCTACATGACTAAAGTACATATACAAGTCCTACAAAGATAACCTTTTCCTCCATCTTGTTTTTTGAACTATGGAACTACCCTTATATTACAGCACAACAGTGCAATATGGAGCTGCCCTTTTCTACCATTTTGCAGAGGCAAGAATCAAATCAAGGATGGAATGTATATCCGTACAGTAGTGGGGGTAGGGGTGTGTGTGTATGTTTGTGTTGTTATCAGGTTTGGATTTGCTTGTAGAATAATTCATTCAGTTTTCAGAGGCAGTGACTGCTCAAAAAACAAGTCCTCCCTCAAAAAAACCCCACCATTGTTGAATTATCCTTTTACAGCAAGTGGCCGTTATGTTCAAGCTTTCCTTTACATTTACTTTGGCCAGACAGTTAAGGAGGCTAGTTTTAATACCCAACACCCAGGCACTAAAAATGTATTAATACAACTATCTTTAGATACCATAAAGATATATATACCTTAAAACAAATGCGTCCTCTTATCAGTCCGTAAGGAACAGGTCCGTAGCACCTGGAATCTGTAGAATTCCTGAGATTATCACCTTCTAACCAGACATGTCCTTTAGGCACCTATGATTAAGCAAGATTGAAATGTAAAAAGAAAACAGAATAGAATGATATTAAGCATAGTTTGCCTTACAATATATTTTCTGTGTTCTGTATTTCATAACTATATAATGAACTAATTTTTTATCAAATCTAGAAAGACATAGTGCCAGATTTGGAGGGATGAGGAGTGCTCCAAAAGTATCTGTTCTATCATGTGCTCAAAAACCAATGGTTTGCAACAAAAAATCCAAAATGAAGATGTAAGAGGTTAGACCAATGTGACAGGGTCATTAATTTAATAGACTTCAAAAGAGGTCATTAGGATGTTGACTGAAAATCTGCCCTCCTGTCTCAGTAACAGCATGAACAGGGCAGCCACACACTCATCAACATCCTGGGGCCAGCACCAAGGCTAGACCTGTTAGTAGATTCATGATGAACTAACTGGTAATTGATTGTGACATCAATTACGAATAATCTCATCATTTTATCGGAGTAGGCTTGTCAAAGTTCTAATTAAGATCACAGTTCATTCTATGTGCAGGCAGAATCCACAACACATTATATTGCAATAATGATGATCACAAAACAGCAAATCCCTTTTTATAATTTGAAAATTAATGATGGTGACCTTATACTATATGACAAAGACCTTTCATTGCCTATATATATTATGCATTAACCATGTTGCGTGCCATAGATTAATGGCATTCACTGACTGACTCAATGACAAAATGAGAAATAGCAACATAGCTGTATAAGAGTATAAATCTTTCCTATATTAAAAAGTTGCTACTGTAAGTCTTAAACTAAGATTTCCGCTTGAAATATACACTATTTTGATATGTTTTTTTCAAAACACTTTGGATGTAAATAACTTCTTACAAGTTACCAAATAAAATACTTAATAATTACTTTTCTAATCTGTTTTTGTTTCTAAAATTCTAAACCAGCCTGAAAATTTAAAAGTGGCAACATATTCTCAATCTAGATAATGTTTAATGTGGACTTTAAGTTAACATACATTTTTCCAAAACCAAATATGTACTTGAAACATTACTATGCCCACAATTCAGATGAAACTCAGAGTTGGAGCAGTATAAACATTAACGTTTTAGAAATAAGCCACATGGACTCAGAAATACAATAGTCTACATGTACAGACTAAACAAAATAAAATACCACTTTAGGAGTAAAGTCTGGATGTAAACCAGTAAAAATAAAACCAGGTCCTCCAGATAAACATTTGAGGAAAATGCAGTTGAAGTGTATTGTTGGTACTTACAGGTATCTGGCCAGGTAACACTTATGGGGAACCTTGTGTTTAAAAAAAGCCTTATAGGCTCTTGCTTAGTCACGCTCCCACCTGCCTGGTCCCAGGCCAGGATCTGAGGACAGCACATTACCCGACAGTCCCTTTTTTGAGCTGTGGCAAATGTATATTGTTTCTCACCTTCCCCGATTCACAGGTAGAACCCGAAGCTCATCTGTTGCTATGTGAAATAAGGACCCACTCATAACACAAGTAGATCCAAGCACTTCTAGTCCTTTCCATCTTTCTTCTATGCTCCAAAAGTATAAAAAATAAGGTGCTTTTGCCATCTGTGGCATAGCACTTACTACTTCTAATACTAATTACTTGTCTAAAGAAGATGTTCAAAGTTTGCATTCCAGATACAACATTTGCAATAAAGTATATTCCTATATCCTGAAATTCACCACTTAGGGTAACTTTTGTAGTTCTCCATGGAAGGTATGACAGGACCCTATACCTCTAAATTTGTCGTTATGAGTACTGTCACAATGCTTGATTCATCTAGGGATAATGCAGTGTAATACCTTTGTATGGTGCCTGTCCATCATCTAGGCATTTCACTACAACCTAAAATTAAGACAAGCAATAAAAATCACATGAATTACAGGAAAATGTAAAACCAAATACCAGTGACAGGCCATAATCATTAATTTAAAAAAAAAAATAAAGTTGTTTACACCCCTTGAAATAAAGACTAAAGCCAGAATCCTTCAAGGGTTTATGCACCAAACTATTTCTAGACCACATCACTGATTTCACATTGAGTAAAGATAACTTTGAGTATCAACCTTTGCAGAATCAGGACCCAATCTGAAATGCCTCAAAGTCATGCAAGCACAGTAGCTGGGAATAAGATACATATTTAACCAAAGAAAAAAAATAACTATTGAAAACTTATAGTAAGAATATATTAATTACACACCAATAGGCTGCTACTGCTAAAAACCCAAGGCAATAGGAAAGCACTTGCTTGACAGTTCACAACGTTGCATTTTGGCCTCCAACCATGGACCTCTTAGCCAAAATTAATTGTATCTAAGAAGTAAAACTGAAGTCACAGTTACCATTACTACACAGAGAAAGACTGTGAATACTAAAAATACTGACAAGGGCCAAAAGCATTTAGCTTAGGCTGGGCAGCAGTTCAGTTCTCCCTTGCACACAGGCCAGGACTAAGGTGTGAAAGTCTCCCAAGGCCACCAAGTGAATGTTCACAGAACTAACGTGTGGGTCACATGCAGAACCTGCAATTGCGCAGCAGTGCGGGTTCATGTGAAAACACACTGCCTCTGACAGCCCACAGACTCGCTTTGCCTCAGCAACCCTTGTGCCTCGGGTTTTGTGCAGATTATCTGAGGATTTATTTCCAAGGAACAGCAGTTCTCAGGCAGAACCGGTTACCGGAGGTGCAGCTGATATGCATGAGAATACAGGGCACTGATCAGACACAACCTTCTCCCTTCCAAGGCTTTGAGGGCTCTAGTACAGAGCAGAGAGACCAGAAGAGCAAGATTATAATTTAAAACAACTGAGTTTGTAGCAGTATTTTATTCTGTTTCAGCTCAGATAAATAAGCATCTTTCCCTGCAACAAACCAGCTCAAATTCCACGGCTGTTGTCATTTACTTAGTGGTACAGTTAAAGTGGCAAAACTGAAGCACAGGTCAGGTATTTGATGTGTACTTCCTAGCATAAAACATTAGTTTACATAAATGTGCGGGGGAGATCAACGAAGAATTATTTTGGTCTTTTTACACGATGCCAAACTTTGTCCTTTGAGTAATCTCACTAACTTCAAGAGATTAGATGCCTGTGCTGCATTAACTGGCATGCTAGAAAACTCATATACTGCAAATAAGATTAACAGATTAAATTATCTGCCTCAAAAATGTCCCTAAACCCAACCAAATGAAAAAAAGGCTTTGGTGGTTTGAGTTGTTTTTTTTTTTGTTTTGGCGGGGTTTTTTTGCTTTGTGATTTGGGGGAACTTTGCGGGGGGGAGGTACTAAAGATGGAGAAATAGGGATTTTTAATAAATAAATGGAGAATTATAAACATTAATTTCTCGCAATCTCTCCTTTTGGAATTCCAAGCAGTCTGTGTTTGTCAAAGAACATCAGCATGTACAATCAGCTGGGAGTAGATGAAGTTTGAACTTTCATAAGGTCACAGGTATTCATATCACCTCCAGCAGTATCAAAGTTTCAAACTTAAGAAGAACTTTAAATCACTCCCATCTTTTCTTTTCAGTTCAGAGGCTTCCTTCTTGAGCTATGATAAGAACTAATCTCAGTGCTGCACAAAAGAAAAAAGTCTGCAAGTTCTCATCTATCCCTACTAAGGTCTATTTAAGTGCCTCCTACTTTGGTACAAGCAACAAATGTAATTGCTTCATGGCCTGCGGGTGTTCATTTAACAAAAGCAGCTTTTGTGAATAAACCGCAGGTGTTACCTTTCTTGATTAAAGTGAAATATGATGAAAGAATCTACAATATCAAATGACAAATTTACTAAATACTGATTAAATTGCCTTATTTAAGTAAATTGCATCTAGTTAGGATAAAATAGATACCACAGAAATGTGTGAGTTTGTTTTATCACTCTATACTTAAAGTCTCATGGAACTATTCCTTAATCCTTTATTTATTAACCCAGAATCAAGAGTGAATAATGCTTAACAGATACTCTTTTTTAATGATCCAGTTGCTCTAGGCACCATTTCTGTAGGCTTGTTCATATTAAGGCTGACATCTATATAAAACTCAACAACATTAATTAGCTTAATATTTTCAAAATCAGCATAAGCATTTACATTTCCCTTTTTTTTTTTTTTTTTTTTCCTGGAAAATGCTATGAAATGGTAGCAACCACACTGGAACTTTAACAGTAGAGCAGATCTTAAGTCAAGATCTTCTAAGTATCACTAAAGGCTGTATTACCTGGAATTTAATACTTCTTAAAAGAATGTAACAGAATGAATTTACCTTGAATTCCTAGGTACATCCAAAGAGTTTAGCATTTTCCTTTTACTTACTGAACAGTTTAAACTGCTTATGAATAAGACATAATGTACTTGGCCCAGTTGGTTTAAATACACATATTCAAAAGAATACATTATGACCTTGGTCCAGATTATTATGAGAAAAGATGACAATGAAGCACTAACAGGTTTTTATGCAGAAATTAAATTCACTGTGATGAAATATTTATATTATAAATTCATTCTCTATATTAAGTCATTGGTTGTTTTAGTATAAAAATTATAAAAAGAGATGAAGACTTAAGTTTTTAAATTAATTATTAACCAATATTAAAATTACATAACCTTCAATGGTAGCAATGTTAACTCGTATACTGCAAGGAAACTAAAGTCTATTAACTTAGATTTGAATTTGTAAGATGTTTTTCTCTATCATGCAAGGATATCAGTTGAGTGTTGTTCTTTAATAAAAATTTGGGGAAGCTGCTAGAGTAATCTTTCAAAGCATTCATCGGTTATTTGAATGTTTGGTTTCTAATCACTGTCGCTCCTTCTAAGCTTTGTGTAACGCACCAATAGCTACTGCTCTTCCTGAGCTTGCTTACTTGGGACTTAGAAGGTTTGATCACTGCACTCATTGCTTTATGGGAAAGGTCACTAGTTTTGAAATTTTCATGTTTTACAGATGTTCATAGTCCAAAACTTTCAAAAACAAATCTCCTAGCTACATTTAGGAACTCCAGAAAAAAAATTCAGAGACTGTTATTACCTTTCTTGATTTACACAAGAGCGATATTTTTAAAGAAACTATTTATTACAGTTCCAGCAAAGATTATGAAGCAGTTTGCACAGACCTTTCTCACAGCAATCATTAAGAAGGATTTGATTCTTTTCTTCTCCAGAAAACAGATGATGTAACAGGATCGCCCTAAAGTATAGGTTTGAGAACAAAAAACCTACGGGATCAAATCCCAACTGGAAGTTCCTGGTTAAAACACAAACCCCATTACCATCACTGGTATGCCCTGGACAAAGGCATACCCGTACAGAGCAAACTAGCTAATAAGCCTGGTAGCTACAATGGCCAACAAATACTCTAAGCAGGGTTAAGGAATCTTAAAAGTATCATCTGCCAGCACCATCAGCAGTGACCTGAATCACTGCTAATCAATCCCAGGCCTCAGCTCTGCAGGATCTCATCACTTAAGACAGCCAGAAGGCCCAAGCTAGGACATATAGCAGGGGAAAAAAATGAAATAGGTCCTTCATTCAGACATGAAGCTGATATACGCAGACTAAAACTTGTGCTCAAAACCTTCAGTGAGTCCTCGAGTAGTTGCTTTCATCATCCTGAGCAGCTTCCAAGGACTTATCACTGAACTTGGAGCAGAGGAAAAAGAGAATCATAAGATCCTGAAGGTTCAAACTGATCTGACCAGTACAGCCAAGACTGTATTCCACAGCAGAAAAGCATCTGGTGCTATAAATTCAGAAATGAATGATCCTCAGATCAGTGAGGAGCTTTCTTTATGGTTTTCCTTCAGGAATTAATTGGCTGAACAGAAGAACCAAGGGAATGTCTCGGAGGATAAGCTATGGTGAACAGTACCAGTGCTGCTGTGTCAAGTCATGCCACTCATATGTTCTTGAAATATCAAAAGCAAAACTGTAAAGGTAGAAAGACCAATCCACTCGAGCAGAAGGAAATATTGGGAAGTAGATTGATAAAATTATGTGTTTCTTTCCCTTGAATAATTTAGTTTTGACAAATCAGAGTTTTTGATTTAAAATTACTTCTCAGAAGATTCAAGATGAGCTCTAGTGATGAACTCTCTGTACCAGGATACAGAGGGATATGCAAACTGAACAAATCTGCAAACAGAACAGATAAGCCAAATCACTTCTCCTTTCCCACAAGACCTTTAGCATACCTGCTGCTTAAAATTATGAAATAACTTTCTTTGAAGCCTCTAGAATACTAGAAGTAAGAACAAGAAGAAAGACTAGGATATTTCTTCTCTCTGATGGCAACTATTAAAACTTGGATTACTGAAATACTAAACTATGAGTGTAAACTACTGAGTAAGATACTAAGGACAAAGGAAAAATAACTAGTGTTTGAGAACTTTATTTTTAATTGCTATCTAGGATATTTTAAAGAGACTATCCAATGGTACTGAGTGCTTTGAAATATCAAGCCACTCTTCAGTGTCTTACATTGTGCATCCAAAATCTGTAGTACTGTCTAGTGATTAAGATATTGTGATGTTTACATTAACATCACGTTATTCTAAGTACCCACATAATATTCTTACTGCATTTGACAAGGACTGTTTAAGAGTTAATAGCGCTGTGTGGACCACTTCCCTGATCTGCAAACACAGTAAGATGCATTATCTTTGGAATTATGTTAGCTCTGGAGTTAACCACAGGATGAAGAGATGCCATCTCCGCAATGAACCTCCTTTTAGCACAAGGTAAACATACTTCCCCCACATCAGCGAGTCTCACAGCATTAGTAGTGTGTTGTGATTGATTACCAGCAGAGTGTTGCTGAGATATGGATGTGTATCTCAGCTTTTTATCACTATGACTTGCAAAAGGCAGTTCCTTATTTACAGACTCTAGCTGTATTAAGTGACATTATTAGGTACTACTTTTGTTTAAGTGACACAAAGGCTTAGCATATTGGTGGTTTATGACATACAAGCTGTTTTAATCTGATGATTTACCCCTCACATTTTCAGTCTGTAAAAAGGAGCTGCAGCACAAGAACATATGGTACTGAAGAAATTAAAGCTAAAGTAAATGGCATTAAAACAAATTCAAATATACCAATAGGATACTCAATCTCAGTTACAAACCTGGATCTGTATTAAGACTTTTAAAAAGTGGAAATAAAAACCTAAATATGAAAATTAACCTTACAGGTGTTTTTTTTAAAGACCATTTCAGGGGTTTACTGGGATTGAGTAATTTCCTTATTAACCCTTATTATTTAGATCTTATAGCTAAACTAATAAATCCATAAAGATCTATTTTAATAATTGAAACTAGGTCTGAATACCACATTATTAAAAATTACTTGTCAACCTTTTTAACTTTTGGGTTCATACCACATTGTTTCTGATACAGTAATTATGCCTAATGCTCATATTCCATACCAAATATCAACAAAAAGGCAATGAAAATTTACAATTTCCTAACCTTGTAATACTATAGCATCTTACTCAGAAATTTCATTATCCTTTTCATGTAAATAGGAAGATTCCCCTCATTATTGTTCTGCATATAAACTCCAATCTCTAGCATATGAAGCATCATGTATCATAAAGGGTCTAAAGAGATTCCTAATGTACTTAAATTACAATTTAAGCACGTGCTTAAGTTATACCAATCAATTTGATATGTGGGATTAGTTCCATCAGCTTGTAATCCAACAATGACTCCATCAAAGACAGTTTTTTTGGTACAGCCTTACACTTAGTACACACTGACAAAAATATTTTTTCCTCATATGTGTAATACTTCAGGTAAGTATAGCACCAGAAGTGTTTTTATACCACTATAAAGACTTCCACATAACTGCCACTGCTACACTGCATTTCTACTCAACCGAAATACCTTTCTTCAGAACAACTTATTCAACTTATGATTTTTTTATTTTTCTTTTTTATTATAGCTTGGAAGGTTGGTTTGTTTTTCTTTTAATCTACAGGTATCCACTTGGTTGTCTGCAGCAATAAAGTATCTCATCTGTGTAATTTTACAGAGAGCGAACTGTAAACAGGGTTTTCCATTCTCCTATCTATATACATAAGCCATTCTGAGAAGTATATTCATGAATGAAACAGGATTGGAAGCAGGATCTGATTTTAGCATTCCCCTAGGCTTCAGAATAAGAATCATGCATGATAGTGCTTCTAAGCACAAAAATCCCTAACTTAAAATCTGTGAAATATGCCAACACTAACATTGACCCAGTCAACGCAGAATAAGCACAATGCCTACTAACATGACTGCAAGGACTCTCCTTTTGGGGTGACACAGCAGCTGCTTAGAGGTGGTTTCACTCTCAGCAGGGTTCAGTATGTCGTACTGCGGTTATTCTGACATCTCCAGTAACTGGCTAACTCCGAACATCAGCTAGCAAACACCAGCAAAGAATGAAGCAGAGGTTCAAACTACCTAATTAGGTAATATTTCTGGCATCTGATACTTTGTATTTACTGTACGGTAATAATTTTGCAAACATGACAGTAACTATTCACTATCACTCCCCAACAGGGGACAACTTAGTCAAGGAAAGCTGAGCAGTTCCCTGTAGCAAAAACAATGACTCCTCTGACTCTACACACTTTGGAGTTACTGCATTCATGTATCACTCAGAGAGTTCTCATTAAAAAAAAAAAAACCAAAAAAAAAAAAAAACCCACACACTAAACACCACAACCAAGCAGTTAGTAGCCTAATATAAACAACAAAAGTCATGACAATTCCTGGGCTTTGCTCACCTAAGGAGTGCCTGCAATTGTGCCTGTCTGGCAGCCAGACACCCCAGGCAGCACTTTGGCCCCTTCTCAGTTTTAACAATCTTTTTTTCAAAAACCCAACTCAGGTTAATTCTTCTCAAGGGAGTAGCAACAAAACGTCAGTTCTTTGTACATGTGCTGCTGCTATTTGCTTTAAAGAATTTTGTGTTTGAATTAAAAATGCATAGCAGAGTGATTCACTAAAATAAGGAATCTGATTAGACAGTTACACAAAGACATGGATCACTTTTTCCCTCCCCAACAAGAACAATTTACTTAGTGAATAATCCAGTGTTAATTATGAGTGTAAAGTGCAGATATCTATGTTGAAAATAGACTCTTCTGTAAAGGAAGTGTTGTCCTGAACAGATGGAAAGATCTACCTCTTCAACAACCACTAAAAATAGGAGGAAAACAGATGTGCACTAGCAAACGAAAGCATTTCCATTTAGATCATTTCTCCCCCTAGCTACAAGTTGTGATGTAAGGACTAAGAAAGCTTGCACGTCACTTTGCTGTCTTTCTGCACATTAGCCTTTATGAAAAACATACACATATGATCCTCTCATCCTCCTTACATTTTGCATTAAAATTAAAGACAAGAAATCTTGCACCTGGGGTAGAAATTATTCTGCTGGGTATTCATTTGATTACCTCAGGGTTTCCAGAAAGGCTGACATCCTGTTAAGTACAAATCTTTCCTGAACTTCCTTTTCAAGACTAAGACAAGTGAGGAACATCTCAGTTGGAAACTCCGTTTGCATCTTCTGTCAGCGTTCACAGAATTTGGGTTTCCACTTCAGGGCATTCTGCTCTGGGAAATTCATATTTCATCTACATTGCTACTCCCACAGAAGCTAGAAAATTTCTTCAACATGGTAAGAAAGGTGGGTTGTGGTTCTTTGGGTTTGTTTTTTTTTACTTTTTTCCTTGGTTAAATGGTAACACATAGATTTATGGAAAAACTAAATGCTCTGTCCTCCCCTTCAAAGCGTAACAGAGAACGAGTTCCTTCTTTCTTTCCATGGATGACAGAAGTGTAAACAGGAGCTCCAGTGGTACTGGTGCTTGATCAGAAATGCAGGTTAGAGGCAGGTGCCTGAAATGTCTTGCCTCAACACTGGAGTGGAAGAAACTTCAACCTCTCACAACAGGGTACGAATCGCACCCTAGCTTTCTGGCCTAAAATATATTTTTGAAAGCAAAATCCTCAAAGCTTTTGCAGAGACAATATTTTCACTTCTTAGTGTTTACAATACAGGAACAGTTTTGCCTTAAGACCAAACCCTTGACTCTGCTATCTGTACTGCACTTTATGCAGAGAATTTGAGATGACTCTTCCAGGGAAGAAGACCTAAGCAAAGGGCAGAGCAAAAACATCGTCTGCCCACACTTCCTACAGAGACAAAAGACACTGAGAAAGACAGCTTGCCATAAACAGAGTTTACAAATTACAACATTCTACTGTATGTATACAAGACAAAGAAGAACATCACACTTCATGATTTATTATGATACTCAAATATTACAAATTCTTTACAGACTACCAGGCCTACTTAAATAATGATCAATTTACAAAGGAAGAAACTCTAATACTTACATAGCTGTGACTCTTAAGGAAATCTGAAGGGTTGCTTGTGCAGACTTTATCCCCTTCCAAGCCAATTACTCTTTTACAGATATTTGATTTGGGGTCATTTGGGCTTTTCGCAATTACAATATCTCCTCTGAGAGGAAAAAACAGAAACAAAAACAAGAACTTTAAGTACAAACTATTTGTCATGTGCATCATACGTGTATGCATACATGTGCATCAATGTGTATACTCCAAAAATATTCAGGTACATTAAAGACACTTCTTTCTGCTGAAAATTGTCTACAATTTTGGTTTCTTCAGCTTTACCCAGGGTATA
Organism: Pterocles gutturalis; assembly: GCF_000699245.1. NCBI lineage: Eukaryota > Metazoa > Chordata > Aves > Pterocliformes > Pteroclidae > Pterocles > Pterocles gutturalis. The sequence continues at coordinate 45,609 of NW_010120438.1, forward strand.
ATTCTACACAGTTTTTATAGTACATTTGTAAAGATTCCTTGTTATTTAGATCATTTATGAAACATTAAGACTACATTTTAATCGACAATGCTCTGATGAAGTTAACAGCACTTAACTTGACCCTGTTGCTGCATAAATATGGAACAGAATAGATTCCATGTTCCTAAATGTTATTGACCAAATGTTATTCTTCCAATGGAACTTCAAATGTCTAATCTGAGGTTGTAAAACCTTATATTACTTTTGCCTCTGGATTCTATACATTAGATTACACAGCTAAACAGTCCACAACAAAATGGGCGACGGCCTTGAGCCTACTGTGCTCTACAACACAGTAAAAAAATGACATTTGATAATTGGTACTTATACCATTTGGTCACTTTCCTAAAAACCTATCTGAGCACAGCAATACCTACAGCTTGGTTTTCAAGCAAGACAAAGCTGCTTAAAAAGGAATTATATTCACCCAATAGAACTGTTTTAGGAAAAAAAAATGGGTATTTTTCCATTTTTTGGACAAAGCTGTAAAAAGTGAGATAGACTATAGCCTAAACGAATTCTGACAAGGTGTTTGATGGGCTGCATGTGCTAGTACTTTGACTTCTATCAGACACCATGAGAGGCAGTTTATGAAAAATTACAATTTAAAAGCAGAAGAACATATGCAAAATAAAGGACAGAATGTGGTAATTGACAAGCTCTGGCAAACAGAATGCAAAATCTAGTCTAAACAAAGGAGCATACTTTCGAATGCAATAAAAGTGGCGGCTAAGGTTCTCCGAAAAGACAATATCAGAATTTTGAATGGTTGGTTCCATTGAAGGTCCAGAACACTGCAAATTAAAAATAAATGAGAAAAAAAATTACTATTTCCAATTACTTTTATCTAAAATGCATTAATATTCAAATTATTTGCTAATGAATTTGAAAAGATGTCATGTAAAGAACAACTGAAAAAATGAGATCCTCGGAGGAACGCCTACTGTATTTAAAAAATGAGAGCAGCCTCCAGAGTGATTTGCTAATGAATTTGAAAAGATATCATGTAAAGAACAACTGAAAAAGTGAGCTCCTCGGAGGAACGCCTAATACATTTAAAAAATGAGAGCAGCCTCCAGAGTGTCTCTAACTCTGTTATAGCTCTGGATTTACTCAGGATTGGTCTTGAACTGCACTAGGTGCTACAAGCCCCTACAGATTCATTTCAGCACCTAATCTGCAGGAAATTATTAGAAGCAGCACTCAAAGCTCTGCCAGTTTACCCCTTTCTTCAGCCTCTGTAGAAGAGAATCATCACAGAAGCTGCAAGAGCAGCTCACAGCCAAACTCCACTGTTACAGCTCCGGATTTGCTCAGGATTGGTCTTGAACCGCACTAGGTGCTACAAGCCCCTACAGATTCATTTCAGCACCTAATCTGCAGGAAATTATTAGAAGCAGCACTCAAAGCTCTGCCAGTTTACCCCTTTCTTCAGCCTCTGTAGAAGAGAATCATCACAGAAGCTGCAAGAGCAGCTCACAGCCAAACTCCACTACGTCCACCAGCAGCATCTGCTGGATTTAGAGCCTGGGGAGGAGGGAGAGGGAGCATAAAACATCCAGAAATCTGCCCAGACTTGGAAACAGTATTTCCTATAGCATTACTAGTGACTCCAGTCTTTCTGGAAGAACGTACTATCTGCAAAATGCTTAATCATAGTTTCCCATTTGTTTCAGCAGTGCCTCAAGCAATAACTTAGCAAAAAATACGAATGCCTGAAGTACAGATAACTTTAATAAATGCTGGACCTGCCTCCAGGAAAACAGGCATTTACTAAACACTCTTTGAAAAAAACTTTAAAGAACATGAAGAAACCCGAAACATTGGCATTATCACACATAAAAGTTTCAGCATTATAGTTTTATTTTCTTTTAAATGTCATGAAAATGAAATTTACCACAACAATTCCTCCAAGGTACTCAAAGGCACAATGCGCTATGCAGCCATATTGCACAGTATACTTAAAATGTAATGAAAATGAAAAGTTACCACAACAATTCCTCCAAGGTACTCAAAGGCACAATGCGCTATGCAGCCATATTGCACAGTATACCCAAGAAACCGAAAGGTTTTTCCTAGGGCATTGCGAAGCATGGTACAGTGTTACGTCGTTCAGCTGGTTCTAGTCTACAGTAAAACAGAAGAATATCATTCATTTGCCATCGTACTAAAGTAACTGAAGCAAGTTTTACATTCTGCAAGAAACCTGTCCCCCAGTATCAGCTTCATCATGAACTAAAACCACAGCAAGATTTCCCTCATTTACTAACATGGGTCACTACAGCTTGATAAACAAATGCAGTAAGTTTAAAAAAAAAAAAAAAGGAAATAATAATACTGTGTATATAATATGCCCTACTTAATAATAAAATCTCCCTTTCTATACTTCATGATGTTTTGCTATTTAGCATTTATTTATAAAGAAAACAAAGATGATCATTCTTGGGGGAAAACGTTGTCTAGCAAGCTCCTTTCCTTGTTCCAAAAAGGATGAACTGGGTTTGGTTTTGGTGGGGTTTTTTATTGTTGTTGTTTTGTTTTTTTTACATAAAACATCTCCAGAATAAATCCACTTGAACCAATCTGCAATTAATCATCCTTAATATTAGCTAACGCGTTTCACAGTAATGACCTAAAATACAACAGAAAAGTCTTGAATTGTTTCATTAGCACGTGCAGTGCCCAGCACATTGCAGGACACCCTGTAGAACCTGAAACAGCTTCGCAGTAAGCAAAATGCACTTTCAGCAGAATTTATTCTGGAGAGCCGGAAAAGCGGTTTGCTCTTCTCAACCCAGTACACAATGAAAAGCATGGAGCAACTCCTTGCTCTCAGGGCCAGAAACACTGTGAGCCCAGAAATGTGTTACAGGTGATAAAAGGCAGATGGAGTGACAGCAGATCAATGTGAGTTGCACAACTAGTGCGAATTAATGACCACAACCATCTTCTGAGGTAAGTCCATCATCAATACTGAACAGCACCTGCTAGAAAGGCAGCCTACATTGCTTCTCAGTTGAGGCAGACAGAAAAATACTGCAAAACCATCCTGTATTTCAGATCCATGCTATTCAGAAACCTTACATTAATGTGTTACGACAGTACAGAATTCAGGCACGTGTGGATATTATAGGTAAAAAAGGAATTGTATAAACATGGCATTACATGGACCAGAGGAGGTAAATATTGTTGACTGTGCCAAACAGAATGGTAACAACAGCTACCAGGCTATAACAAAAATATTTTTTTATTATGAAACTACAAACAACTGCTATGTGTCTCTGAAAATAAGTTTCAAACTGATTGCAACCGATCTCCTGTTGGGCTCTAGATGACACATACTTCCCAATAGTTACACTGAACACATTTGTTTCTCTGGTGTCTCTGAGTAACTCTGAATCAGGAGGGATAGACTTGTAAATTATTCAAGGAAACACAGGGTTTAGAGTGAGCTGTACTACTACTAGAGCTGTCATGGTATAAAACTAACCATGAGGACAGAACGTGCATGAAGAGGTCTCAAATTTTTTTCCCAGTTCTCTTAAAATAAATTAACCCCCAAGACATGGATTTCACCAGCCCCAGTTCATACATGTGGCACAAAGGATTTTTCTAAATGCTCACGCTTATTAGATGTTCATTATAATAACAAAAAAATTCTTAGGTCTCATACAAGGCTTTTCATTACTACTCAAGAAAGTTAATTTCAAATGAAGGCATGTATATACACCTAGATTATACACAGTTTGAACCTAACAAGATAACTTCAGAGGATTGGGGCTTTGTTTTCAATTTTAAGGTCCATCTTTGTACATTTAATGTTCATTCCACAGAATAACTACAATCCTGGAAGTTTCCATGTAGTTTTATGTAACTTCTAGTTAATAAGTGAATGGTTCCAGTAAGTCCTTTCAAAAAAACCCCAACTCCAGTTTATTAAAAAACCCCCACAGAATATTTATCTTACAATTGCTCTAGCTTAAGAATCAGCACAATATAACTGTTTCCTCAGAAATCTACCTATCAGTACAGTTTTAAAACAATGCCATATTGTTGATCACAAGAAGGTAAATGGCTGAAGGTTTTTCCACATCACACAATTAAAATTAATACAACATACTGTCAGCAGGCAAGTCCACCAGATACAGCATAAGACCATTAAGCACAATAAAACAAATGATTTAAGTCACAGACTCCTTGAAAACTTAATGGATCTGTTGTACAAACATCCTTATCGCAGAACTAATGGCATAAAATCTATTGTAATTACTTCCAGGTACTACCTCCTATCATGTAGAAGGTTTCTGAAAATTTTATACTGAAATAGATGTTGTTTTTATACCAAACACAGACATTGATTAAAAAAGGTTACACATCCATATTTATCACATAGAATGCAATTCAGTTATTTTACAAGAACCATATAGTTTATCCCCTGCAGCAAATAAAATGCAAAATGTAATTACTATTATCTTCTGTTGCCTCTTCCTTACATACCCTATGCCTTCATAATTTGATTTTTTTTTGTTTGTTTGTTTATAAAATTAATCACAGCTAGCAGGGTGGAAATCACTTTGAGCCTCATGAATGACATCCAAGAGATGGGAAAGGATTAGTTCTCAGTTGCTGCCAGTTATAGCGCCAGGTGGCTTTTTCTGCAGTGAAGGTGTTACCGATAATCCCATTACATTGGTACTAAATCTTGCAGACATCAAAATTATCACCAAGGTTCCTTTTCATCCCATCCTTTCCAAATGACTGGAAGTCGCTTCACCTGAAAGAAGTCAAATCCACATGCAGCTGCTGTTTTAGCAGCCAGCGGACTCCCTGAGAATGCCAATCGTGATCCAATTTTGCTGTGCTGGTGGCCCCCTATTCCCTGTCCAATAATACATCTGTTAAAAAATCCTACAGCTACAAATCAAGTTTAATCCTACCAGGGACCTCATGTTGGTCTTGTCTTCCAAAAAGGCAGCAGGTTTTGCCGTCTATCTCTGCTAGTGTCTGGGGAATACTCTCTAAATCCCAGCCCTACTTAGAAGAATAAGCTAAGGATCACAAAACATGACCTCAAAAACCCTGATATGACTATATTCTGACCCAGAGGCATTCATTCTAGGTGAAGATTAGAACTTTGCATAATAAGATTACACAGCAAGTGAATGATATCAAGGGACTATCCATATGCAGCCGCCTGGTTTTCTATAGACAGCCTGTGCTCTGCAATATGCAGTGCAGACGAAACAGAGCTTGGTCTTTCTAGCCGAAATAAAATAGATTCACATAAATTAGTTGGCCATTTTCAGATTCCTAAATCCCCTATTACATCTTTTATTGACAGCTCCTGTGAGGATAGCACAAATGGTATTCTCTTTGTATTCTTTGCTTCTGTAACAATCACACTCTGAGGGAAACGTACACAGGTTTTCTAGAAATTAACATCTTGTTTGCTGTAATCTTGGATTACAATTAGCTGTGTACATAATAAAATTAGGAAATCAATGAGCAGATTTATCATTTCCAGATAACCAATGGCATTGGGTAGAACAGTTTAACATATGGTGCCAAAATTTTAAATACAGGAAAATCAAAGCTGATTAAAGTGTGTCTAAACAAATTACTGGACTTGACATTAAATAGATTTTTCACTATAATAAAAAATTTCCTGTCACATTTGCTTTATATAATGCTTCCTAATTCTGAATATTCACTGAATATTTAATGATAGTTTATCATTTTTTCCTTAGCTAACAGAAAGTTATCTCCTAACTTTCCCTGCTTCTAACCAGATAACTTTCTTCAAACAAGGTAAACTCATAACTTGCACCATCTCTTTCACAAAGAGTTACTCTGAGTTTATTACTTTAAAAAAATCCAAAACAAAGAAAAACCCGTACACTGACTATGCTATTTAAATAGTTACCTTTGAGCTGTTATTTATATTAAACTGTTCTTTTAAAACTTCTGCATGAAATTAATGTTACATGTGCTAGGGTGTTGTGTTTATTGGGAAAGATTCTTCCCATATCAGCTACCCAACTTAAAAAACATAAAATGTTTTAAAAATTTAAATATAATCTGAGGATTACAAACATCTAAAACAAAACAAGTAACAATCTTCAAAAGGTCATTCCATTCAGGGGGTCAGGCAGAACTTGGTTTTTAGCTGTCGGTTTTCTCTAGAAGAAACACTGGACTCATTCTGTCAAGTCTGAAAAATCTCGGTGATATTCTGGTAGAAGATTATTTTTCCACATTATCTCTACTAGGTACTAACAGTTTGTCTCCAACAAATGCTCCTTCATCTACTGATCTCAAGCTGACAAGGAGCTCTATCCTGTAAACATAAATTCACATAATCCAATCCTCTGGTGCTAAACAACTGGAGAATACCTACATAAGAATGAGCAATTTTTCAAAACAGATTTCAAGTAGTTCTCACTGGTTCTATTTACCTTTGGGAAGCAACTCCTAACAATCCCACAACCCTGTATAAAATGCTGTATTAATGGTCAGATGCATTCCAGTGCTTCCATCTTCCACTGCAGCTCTATACAGACATCTCTGCTGAACAGCAAAATCCAAACAGCTGAGCAAAGGCACGGTCGTATGTGGCAAGTTTGAGCCTCTGAGGGATGCTGAAACATTCACTTAACAGGTTCCTGAAACAATGTCAAAGTTAGGACAAATGCCAAAGGTCTGACAGACAGTACAGTCAACTTCCTGGTGACTGAGAAAAACACACCATGTCTATGTGACAAGGGTGAAATAACCATATTCTCAGCTACTTGCATTTATCTTAAATTTCAAAAAAATTCACTGTCTTGAGACATGGACATGTAAACATTTCAAGTTAACTTTAACTAAGACAAGGAGTTACAAGTCCAATTTTCACATGAGGCACTTCCATCTACAACCCTACAGAAGCTGAAGTTGTCCATGGTGCAAGTGTCCCCTGCACTTCCCAGTGCTGACACACCCTCTAAGTATGCAGCTATTTTTTGGAAAAAATCCTCCACATCAAAGCAACCTATTTATGTACACCATCAGCAAGACTGTTTAGCAAGAAATACAAGTGTCTTAATTTTATCCCCAGTGTTAGCCTCAGATTAGAATGCCATCATTGAAGAGTACTCCATAGTGGTTTATGAACACAGAAATGAGACAGTATGGCATCTTAACACAAATAGTAAATCAAAGCTATGATTAAACTTTTGAAAAACACAAAAGCAAAAAACAAGACTAGTTTTAGCACTGTCAGAAAATATAATAATAGTAACAAAGACTCTTTCTGTATGTTCTTCATAAACACTTCCCAGTTATGAGCATCATCTCCTATTGAAATATCTTATGCATACTCTGCATTAAAAATGGGTTAAACACAGGAGAAAGGAAACAGTCAGACAAAAGCGAGCTCAGTATTTACATTTTTAAGTTACCTTAACAGAAGCAAAATGCAAATCAAGCACTTGTCATTGCTATTATTCTACAAAAATTTTGATGGTTTTCCCAAATTGTTTTTAGTTACAAAGTTCTATGTACATGGATTCATCTACTTATTTTTTCATAGCACAATTTGTATTTCATGTGAGTTTATGCAGTAAAAATAAACTGTAATCAGTACTTTTTCCCATTGCTCGAAAAAATTTTTAGTTATTTCTGAGCTCTTTTATGTATAAAACACAAGTTCTCTAAGTTCTTCTCCACTTACAGATACAAGTATTAAAAAAGTTCCAAACATCAATAGATGAGTGCAATGATATTCAGTCTAAGTTAATCCCCAGACATCCAAATCCATGAATAAAAATTCATCAGTTTTAAATACACTGAGCCTATTAAGCAAGAACAAAAGCATATGCACAAAAGAGCTTTTAATATATTTCAAAGCCCACAAGAGCCATGGTCTCATTAAAATTATAAATTACACAAACATGGAATAAAGATTCAAACTGCAGTGCAGCTAAGCAGATTACAGAAAACCCCGCGTTCCATATGATAACACACCATGGCCCTCCCAGATGGGGGCTTGGAACAAAAAGGCCATCACTGCAGCTAGGGAAAACCTCCTTGTGATCTCTGGTTTCTGTTCAGCAGATGACAGCCAAATAATATGTTGATTATTCTGTTTGTGCTGCTAAGCTTGTAAGATGGCATAAAAGCGATATGATCTATTGTGAACTCAATGCTAATGTGTTGCTCCACTCATAAATAATATACTGAATTTATTCTGAAACTATCTTTTTATCTGAGTTCCAGGTTTTAAATGCCTGAACTAAAATAAAAAGCCAGCATAAACTATTATTTAATTTGATGGTTTAAAGTAAAAGATACAGCTGACACAATAGCAAGTGCAAAAACTGACTACTTAATGAATCAAATAAGTAGAGGTGCCTTTCTCAAATTTAGCAAGCGATTATACACTGAGGTGCAGAGTACCTGTAAGAAGCTGAGCACAATTCAGCCCCACAAACTGCATTATCAGCTGATGCCAAACAGATTACCAAAAGGGGCCTATATGGTTTACTTTACCAAAGCTAACCACCCCAAATCCAAATTTCAAATGAGGACACAAGTACCTGTAACACAGAAAAATAGCAGAGAAACAATCATTGTATAACTTCACTAATATCGCATCTCCCTGACTGAACTGCCTTCTTAAAAACTGTTTAAGTTGTTAATAAGTGATGAGATTTTATTTAATTTTACTAACTTGGCTTGTTCCAACAGCACACAATTTGCCTTGCCCTGTCTTTCATAATGCGCTGCCTTTTTAAAAGGAGAAGCAGTGACTGGTCATACAGCTCCTTTCACAAATATCTTGTACATGCTGAGAACACCGATGATCTTCGTAGAATTTATAAAGTTTACAGATTTTAGGTCTTTCATGCCAGAAACATTAAAAATTCTATTTAAAAAAAAAATAAATCACTGCAGCATAGCAATAGCATGAGAACATCAAGACCAAACAGTTTCACACTTCTTGGACTAATGGAAGCACAGCTCATAAAGAGAAACAGTGGAAACATGCAGCTCCAAGAGTGTCCAACAGCTTCCTCAGAAACAAAAATGTATTTAAAGGAAGCTCAGTTACCTTTCTTCCTTTGCTAGGGACACAGAGACCACTCTAATTCACAGAAATAATGAAAATATGGAAATTGAAGAGATATTAGAATCAAGTACATGTAAGTCTTAAGACCAAAAATTCAGATAAATTACTTCCTCCAGAACGACTTCCCCACTGCAATGACATAACACAGATACATTATTTTCATATAAAACCAAGAAGGAAGTCTATCAAATACATCTGATTGTTCCTGTGACTCTGCAGTATCTTGTCCTCGGTGAAATCTGATGCTTGTACACTTCCGTGAAGCCGCTGACCAACATTACTACTTGGAAAAGCCAGAACTAGCGTCATCCAGAGATGGGTCAGTAGCTGTGTCATTTCAGTCCAACCACAGCTCTTCTGCATGGCATTATCAGACTAACAATTAAGTAGTTCATAAGACAGTATGCACAATGAAGGGGGAAAACCTGCTTGATAGAGGATACTACACTATCTGAAGTTCCTTCCACACTGGTGGTGGCAGCATAACCAAGCTGGCATTAACCTTCCTGTCTGGAGTATCTACAGAAGGCACAGTGATCAGAACACATCCTTGGCCAGTACACTGGAAAGCTGAGGTTACAACTTCGTGGGACTCACCAAGAGGTGACATCCTTACATGTAAGCACATGATTAAAATTCACATTTTGCTTGTCATCGAGGTTTTCAGATTTATTTTCAATTAACTGTCAGTTCATAATTCTACCCCAGAGTAGGAACTTTCTGAATCTCACCTAGCATGCCTCTCATTACTTCAACAGATGCCAGAGCTGGTTGTTGAAAGCTAATCCGAAAAGCAACGTCAGCAATACAGACTGTACACTTCACAGTAGCCAGAAGTTACCTGTAAGCATAAGAACAGTTAACAATAACATTTCCTTTATATAAGAGAGCAGGTCAGAGAGGTGGGTCTGGGCAACTAGAAGACGTATGACCCAGATTTTGTTTACTTTTAAATTCAGAAACTACTGCAGAAGTACTCTTGTTGAAACACTACTGTTTGGTTTTGGCTAACATTAGAAGAAGGGAAATTCTCCATTATGAAAACTCCTTAAAAATATGTCAGCAAGCAGAGATGAGCTACAATTTTAAAAGAACTCTGAAAGTGATTGGTTAAACCTTTTCTGGCCATGGGTAGGCCTCGAGTGCTTTGCCAAAGCATTTCACAGGTTCCAGGTCTCACAATATTGCAGAGATGATGGACAAAAAATAGCCAAATCCAAAAAAAAATAAATGCACCTTCTATAAAACCCCACAACATAGGTGAGGAGCAAACACTGTCTGTATTCCAGCATCTGATGCTACCGTAGATTTGTAACTAAAATAACATGGTTATTTGGAATAATGCCTTTGAAGACTAAAAGCTCTAACAGCTTAAAAGAAAAAGTAATGCTTCTTTGAAATCCAAAATGTGCCAATTCTTAACCATTGAAATACAAGAATATCAGGAAAAACTGCTATAGGAACTATAAATTAATTTCAGTGATACATATATTTTTACAGATATTCAGTGAATCTTAGTCTCTAAAAGCATATGTATCATAAGTTCTTTTGTACCTTTACACAAACTAATATAAATTACATTTTAAAAATTCACAGCTATTAACCTTTCCCTTTCCAGAAACCAAAGTTACCTACACGATTTACCTACATCATTTAGAAATTACTATTTAATGAACTATGTGCAATCGGATACAAATAGAAGACAAAAGCAAAGACTCAAAACACCAAAGCATTTCAATTATGTTTTTCCAGTTGAAACACAAATTTTACTCTTCACCTCTTCCACTGACAGGGTGAAGTGACAAACTGGTTTATTCTTTGAGGGCAGCCATTTGTATTCAATATGAAATAGATTTCTGGATGTTAAGCATCTGAAAAGGTTAGAATCAATCTGTCTTTATTTCTAGTTTTTAATCCTGAAGTAAGCTTTATATGGACATGGAATACAGAACGGAAAACATTAATAATATCAAAAGCCATAATATAAATATTACTCCTTTTCTACTTGTTGGGCGTTGTTTTTCCCATTGGTTTTAGTCCCACCTTCCACGTATTTTTAAATTAATATTAAAAAAAAAAAAGATAATTGCTCTTTTTATGAGAAACAGAAGGAAAATAATCTCTATGAGATATAAAACTCATCTATATGATGCTTATTAAGCCAGCACATTCAACTGACAACTCATTTTCAATATTACTGTTCTGCAAGTTTCAGTAACACTATACTGTACATTTTTATAATCTTAAATTACAGAAACATTAAATAATTTAATGATTTATTATTGTCTTCAGCACATACCACTTTAACTCATGTCTCCTAATTTATTCACTCCCGTTTTAAAAGAGCTGTTTAAATTTGATACAGGTTTACAATTTTATCACTGCTGTTCAGTATACCCACAGGGATGCATTTAGGTAACACCCAGAGGCTTCCTGAGGAAAATTATACCATTTTTTATATAATATCATACAAGTGGTATGTGTTAAACCCTAACACTAATCCTTGCGTTTTCCAAAGACTGATTGGATAAGTAGTCTTTAAGCTTTTTCATACTTAAAAAAAAACCCCAAAACAAACGCATATCTTTTGGTGTCAAAACTTCCAGGATTACACATTCTTTCCAGTTGTTGGCTCATGGCCTGAAGATCCTGCACTTTCAGACTTATCCCATTCTAGCTAGTTCAAAGATCAGGAAAATGAAGCCATCTTCTTTGCAGCCATAATCCATGACCCATGCTGTTAGATACTTAAGAACATCTCAAAAGCAAACTACCTTGTTTCAGCTCCCAGCGGGAGCTCAGCAGGGCAGGGGCTCACGTGACCGCGAGCCCCACCTCGTCAGGTGACTCCACAGATAATCTGATTTGGTGCCCAGAGCACTTTAATCAGTACAGTCTAATAGCATCACATTCCAGAACTCATGAGGGAAGCAGCTTGGCGATGTAACAACAAACACTAATAAGATTATGAATTCAAACTGCCACTAGGATGCAGTTTTCTAGTTCGCTATCGCATGCATAAACCCAACAGAAAAATATTACTGAAAACCAGGCAGGTAGACGTACGGCTTTGAAACAAAATGCACCAATGTGTTTTATTCCAAAACAAATAGCATATTGCTCATCGCCATGGAAGGACAAGAGCATAGACCGGATCCTACACAGCACAATTAAAACATAGCAAAAACATTAATTTGAAATCAAGGAAAATAAAACGTGTACATCAATAACATTGTCTTGTTGAGAAACACTGCTCAAAAAATACAGCCTCAGCTTGCGTTAACTGAAGGTCTGAAGAGTTTACACCTGCAACCCGTGCAGGCTGCATGCAGTAAACAAAGAAAAGAGGCTACGACAGCCACAACAGGTGCTTCCTCTTATCAAGCACAAAATATCTAAAGCACACTTTAAAAAGTGCTGCTATTTTGGGGACATTAGGATTTTTACCAAATCCGTAGGCTACAGCTTTTTAAAGAGAAATGACAAACAGACTTGCAGATCAAATTCCAAGCATACCTTTTCCCAACTGTTTTGACTGATCTCTCTCACTCATCCATTGTATTCCCTCCATTTTTTCCTTAGGAACTTCTCACCCAAAATCCTCTTAATCCATCTTAGAATCTGTGTTTGGCATAGGCAAATAGTTGAATTGATCAGCAAGTTTACAAGAAATGGAAAACAGAGCGCTTCATTTCTTCATGCTAGTGTTAGGATTTGCAGTTAAAATCAACACAAACATTTGATCAGATCTACATGATAATACGCAAGCATCACGAAAGTTGATTATTCTACAGTTTTAGACATTCCAATCTAGACACAAAGGTTTAAACTCTTCCATTTTACAATGAGCTGAGTATGACTGCAGTCAGTTGCCATAGCTCAGCTGACAAGAAATAACTTGAGACATTTCCTGATGACTTGCAATTGTCTCCAGGTTCTTTAGTTTCTCTGCATTTCAGTTCCAGCCCTCAAGCAGGAATACTAGGACTCATCCACCTACTAATGCATATTTGAGGATGAGGTTTTTTTATACAGTAATATCTAGAATTACAGTTCCTGTGGTCTTGCTTTCTGTCATTTTACAATGGCTAGAAATTGATCTTTTGAGAAGTAGACGTGAACATAAGCAAACCTTTAGTATCATTCAAAGAGAGTGAAAAAGTTATTACTCCTGAAAATGAAATACCATCAACTTTAAAAGAGAAAGTCCCATAAAATTAGTTTCTTCTCTATTTGTCTCAAGCGAAACACAAATAAAGTCAGATGTTGTAAGTGGTGTTTTCACAAACACATTCACTTGTAAACCTTTATTGGTTTAAATAGTTAATTTTTTAAAATGAAATCTTCGAAAAATAGCTTATTTCCACCTGCTTTTTACATCAGCAGGACTTTACCTATCATCTTAAAATGTGACAGATGAAAAATTAACATCATAAACAGAACTACTTCAATACTTTTTAAAGTTCAGTTCTTATAATGAAAAACTGTTTCTACTTCTCCTTATTTTTGTAATACCTGAAACAGTCTCTCTGTTATAAGTTATAATGTAACAGAGTTTCTATATATTTCAAAGGATGTCAACTCAAAATTTGTAACAAAAAATATGGCTTTATTTAAAAAACACGTGAAACTCTGAAATAGCCGCAAGGTTCACAGTCAGCAAAAGGTGGAAGGTTGAACAGCCCCCTCCCCACTGTGTGTACATGCCCTTATTGCATCAACTCAGCAATACAACACAGAATTACCCTATTAAGAAAGGGGATAGATAGTTCCAAGTCAGATTAGTGACCTGAATCAGCTCAAGAAAGGATCTGACAAGCACCAGGTTTTGTTGGGCTGAATCAGTGGAAGCAGAAGAGGAAAAGGAAACAACACTTCCTGTTTTAGCAACACTGACCCATGGTTTATAGCAATAACAAAAGTCATTCATTGAAATTAACAACTGAGTGAAGAATTATAATATTAGAGCTTCAATAGTAGATCATGCTATGTGCAAATGTCTTCAAGTAGCTTGTGATGTATCTGAAACACCAACAGGTTAAAAACTAATATGCAAATACTTGTGATAGTGGCCATTCCATATGCTCATAGGAATTTATCAGCATTTCAGAGTACGATGAAATTGTTGATTTACAAAAAAAAGGATACTAAAATTTTTCATTAAGACAAAAAGCACTTTAATGTCTTTGCATAAAATGAGAACAGAAAAGGAAATATAAAATTCAGATATCTCACCAATTTTTACATACACTCAGTGTAGGGCAGTTCTTTGCTGTGATGTACAATGCCATAAATTACTAATAAACAGTAAAGGACATGCTAATCTTCCAAAATACACAAAATAACTTCCTATCGTATTAGCAACTGATTCAACAATAAACGCTCATGAAGCAGAAAAATCCCATGTCTGACACAAAGCAACTTTTTCTGCCCTAGCTCTTGGTTATGGTCCAGAGCCATCCCAGTGATGCAGGGTCACACCGCCAAGGGAGGGTCTGGAATCACCCAGCTGTTGAGGGGGACTCCACGCATACTTACACACTATGCTGCATACAGTCAATTAAACACGGTTAGGAAAATAGAACTGTTTATAAGTACTTTCTCCCTTCACGACTCACTACCCGCTCCCCGCCGTACCGACACCTCGGGCACCGCGACCCCCAGAGACAGAAAGGGAAGGGAAGGGGGGAATCTTCCCTTCCGAGGCCGAGTCACCGGCCCCGCACTACCCACGCCTCCTCCAG
>NW_010120439.1:0-818 GCF_000699245.1 Pterocles gutturalis
TTAACTGACTTAAAGTCTGTGTGTCTATGCTTGATGTTCACTATGTCGTTGGTGTAACATTGTACGTGTTGTTATTTTTCCATTAGAAAATACACCACTATAGTCTCACACGAGCAACGCCAGCGTTACGAGGATGACTTCAACGCCGAGTATGGAGAGTACAGGAACTTGCATGCCTGGATAGAGACCACCATCAAGAGATTAATGAAGCTTGATGAACGACGAAAGCTGCTTTCTCCAGGGTCCAAAGAATATGAGGTAAGGAAGGATAAAAGTGTGAAGGTTGTGTTCCATCTCCCTCTTATCCCTTCCAAAAATCCACATTTGGCACTCATCTTCCAAGTGACTGATCCTAGCTATGATTTTAGCAGAGAAGGGTGTTAAAAACCTGATATTCTGGCTTTCCAGCGTGGACTTCTCTGATCTGGACATATAAATTCCACATGTTTGGTATCTGAATTATTTAGTTCTGTGTGCACACTGAGGACTTTCGTCTGGCTTTTATTTAGGTTTTGGCCAGATTCCAAACGTATTTGTGAGCAGAAGGAGTATTTTAAAATCTCTGGTACTGCTCAGTCAGAGGAAACCTTGCAGCATTTGCATACATGCTCAGACCCTCTGAGGGCTAGCTCTGGTCTTTGAAGCTTGACAAAACCCTGCAAGAAGTTTTTCAGCCCTCCAACTCCACCTGTTTGACCTGTCTGTGAACACACAGCAGCGTGAGCAACTTCTCAAAGGGAATCCCCAAACACATGCCCCTTTTGTTGCCTGTTTAGAGGTTTAATTGCCGATCTTGGGTGATAATAGGGGGTTGGGGT
>NW_010120440.1:0-2405 GCF_000699245.1 Pterocles gutturalis
AAAAAAAAAAAATATATATATATATAAAAGTTAAAGAAAACGTTATTTTCACTGAGACTTTAGGAGCTAGGTATGGATACAATTTACTGATCTCACTACTGGGAATGAGTTATTAATCTCCTAGAGGGAGATTAAATGCCTGCTGCATAGCTCACCATTAATAATCTATACAGTACTATAACAATGGTCCAGGACCACAGGATGAACTGTTAAAAGAAGGAACAACTGATGAGGTTCTCTGGCAGAAACAGGTAATCTGGAGATCCTTCAACAGAACAAGGAAAAGAACAGCATACTGGGAAGAGGGCTTTTATGACAGGCATCTCCTGGGGAACACAACAAAAACCTGTAAACATTACCATGCTATCTTACAGAATCACTACCAAGGAATAAAACCATCCCCTTCCCCGAGTGAAAGCAAATTCAAAGCAGTCTGTTTATTCAGTCTGCAGCTTTTTTTCCATTGTTCATTAAAATATGTTATTGTAGCACAAGTGGAATTCAGGAGACGATCTCTCTGGCTGATGGTTTGATTGGTGAAAATATTAGACTTCAACTTTATCTCCGCAAATAATGGGCTCTCTCTGGAATAGCTGAAACTTTGACAGGAAGGAAGAGACATTAGTGGGAATTTCCCCTAGATAACAGTCCTTGGTTTATAGAAATCCTGTTCCATTATCTCTAAATATTATACAGACATAAATATGCAGAACAACAGCATTTACTCTGCTGAATTTGGAAACACAGTGCTCTCTGCAAGAATCTTACAATATTTTTTTTACATACCTCATGCTCAAAATGACAATCGGATTTACAGAAATTTAGTGACAAAAATACAGAACTTCTATTTTAATGGACTCAGAACATTTTCTAATTATTTTTCTACTCCAGTTCTATAAAGTGAAGCATATAGTCTACTTCTTTTTCAGAAAACTTTTCTAAGAGAGCAGAACAACTATAAATCCAGTCCCCACAGTTTTTTATTATTTTTTGTAAAGTGATAGATTACTGTCTGGCTAGGATTCCTATCTATAGTCAACTATGCACTTTTCTCTTTGATCAGGAATAGCTAACAACATACCAGGTGGCAGCAATTATCAATAGGTAGTTTATACATTACATGTAAAATGTGGGGGAAATATATACATGTAAATTTTGTTTTATGTAAACGTTTTCTGAATTTTCTGCATCATAAAGCACATTGTTATTTCTGTATCAGTCCTCTTTTGGTTCTAGGTTGAATCTCTTTCTATGTATTTTTGTAAGGAAAAAAAAAAAAAAAAAGTAGAGGTAGAGGTTCCACTGCAGCTTGAAACCTGAGGGGAAAAAAAAATAATTGCATAAATTATAAATAATTTTCCCTTTTCTGTCTTTATTGGTGAATACTACAAAAGTAAAATGCTCTGCACAATGTCAGTATTTGCTATGTTTCACTACATTTTATTACAGTTCTTTCCTTATAGTTACATTAAAAAATTTAAAGTAAGGAAATTAATCACTTCTCAATTGGGAAATGAAAATTTGCTGACACATCCAAAGTACATTTGCTTTTATTGTAAGACTTTATACTATGAAGCAATTCTGACTTAAAAGGATGCTTGTCATTCTTAGATGTTTTCCTTACTTGTTCTAAATTGCTATTTAAATAGGGATGGTATGCTGATATTATAATTTATCTTATTGTACACTTCACTTAAGATAATGTGTATGAAAGTCTGTCAGGCAGCCCTTATTCAGGGAAAACTCCTGTTTGGCAGGGATAGGACTACAAGACAACAAGACAACAAAAAAGTTTCACATTTGAGATGCAATCCAGCAACAGGCTTCATTAAAATTTTCTGATGAATTGACACTCATTGTGCAGGATTTCTTTTTCATTTGTACAAGTTTCTAAAATTTACAAGTTGTCGTAGTATAAAAGGCCAGGGGACAGTCCTTTGTTAAACACCTGGTGGGCTGAGGCAGGGACAGGGAGGGTTTCACTCACCACTTAGGGTCATGGGCAAGAAACCTACAAGACTTGGGAAGAACAAAAAAACAACTGAATTTATTAACTATTTACAACAAGAAGCAAGATAAGGAGAGAGAGAAAAAAAAACATCTTAGAAAGGCACTTCTCCCCCACCCCTCCCTTCTTCCCAAGGCCCAAAGGCTTTGTTCTGTACCTTCTCCCCCTCCCCTGGAGGCACAGGGGGGCAGGGAGTGGGGGGTGCAGTCAGTCCCCTGCTCCTTCCTCCTCAGGGGAGGGCCCCTCACAGTCCTTCCTGGCTGCAGCATGGGGTCCCTTCTCACGGGAGAGTCCTTCACAAACTGCTCCAAAGTGAGTCTTTCCCACACGGGGCCACAGTCCCCTGACAACTGCCCGGCTCCGGCGTGGGTTTCTCCAAAAATCCAACGTACGGCCA
>NW_010120440.1:2428-26134 GCF_000699245.1 Pterocles gutturalis
TTCTCATGGGCTGCACCAAGGGACAAACCGTGCATCACCATGAATCTTCACCACGCTGCAGGGGAAATTCCAGGGGTGCCTCTTTCCTCTTGCTTCTTTTCTCTGACTGGCATGTCTGCATAGTTGTCTCTCTCAGAGCTACTTCTCCCCTCCGCCACAGGTCCTTCATCGGCTCCCGAGGAAACTGACTCTCGGGCGAGCCATGGCAGAGGCTTGGGCTACAGTAGGTCGGTTCGCAGAAGCTGGGCAGGCAGCTGGACAGCTGGGCTGGTTTGTCCAGGCCGGTGCACCCCTGCCCAGGGCCGCACCCATCCCCATGTTCCCTGCCGCCTCTTAAATATGGTATTCGTAGAGGCACCGACTGGCTCAGCCCTGGCCTGGGGTGGGTTCAGACTGAAGATGGGGAAACTTCCAGCAGTTTCTCACAGGGGCTAGATCGGTGGTACTCCTTCCCCCACCTTACCTGCCCCCCTCCCCAGGCTACTAAAACCTTTGGAGCCAGGGATGGGGGTGAACCCTTAGCAGTCACTTACAGGAGCCACCACTGCAGCCCCTCTCTTGCTGCCAGCAGAGCTGGAGTCCAGGGAAACCTTTAGCAGCTACTTACAGGAGCCATTACTGTGGCCCCTCCCTGCTTCCAAACAAACCCACCACACAAAACCACAACACAACTTTATTTCTAAAATTTTTCCATGTTGCAAAAGGACGGAAACTATTAAAAGCTCTGAATTTCTTGCTGTAGTGGTGAGTGAATGAGCTCAGTAGTCCAGCTTTCCATGTTGCCTGTGCCCATCCCTCATTGTTGGTCCATTGGGCAGGAAGGAAGTGCCTGGGTTCAGTTCTTGGCATTCTGTAAAGCTTCTATGAGAGCTTTGTTATGCTCTGTGACCAGCTTTCTTGCATTCCTCATTATTGGCTGGTAGTCACTCTCCTGACTTTTTGTTGCTATAACTGATTAAAAGAATTAAGGAAACAAACTTCCAGTATTAGCATAATTAGAGTTCATAAGGGAACCACAATATATTAAGTTTCCTTCAGTGAAAATTGTGAAGGATTGCAAATAATGGAAAAAACTCAAATTGTGTCTAAAAGTTTTATACCAATTTATTAGCTGCCATCTCATGCCAAGCATGGCAAAAACCCAAGAGATTACATCCCTGAGCCAGTTTTGTTCTTATATATATATGCAATAGGTCCCTCTGGAAGACTACCCATTGCTACATTGCAGACAAAACTATTTCAAGGCACTCAGCTATTCACAGCCATACAGTTTGGCACTTTAGAACTCTGGCTACAAAAGTCCCAGTCGAAGAAAAAAAGAATGTCATTTCCACTAGCTCAAGCAGACATAAAACTCTGTGTCAGGGTCTGCACTTGGATAGATAATACATTGTAGCAAGGTAGGAGGCATTTTAATATCCTCATCAACTTTTCCTCTTGGTTTGTTTGAAAGTTTTTTCTGTTAGAAAAAATAGTATCTAAGATTCTTACCTTAATGAAATATTCCTGGAGAGTCTTCTTCATAGAGGAGGTGGCTCCAATTACATTATGTTGTTCAAAACATTTTTCACATTATTTTTTCTAAGAATTAGAGCACTTATCAGATACAAGAAATGGGATATTTGGTATACGAAAAAGATAACGCTATGTGCAGTTCCTATATAATTTTTATTTTCCTTGATGGCTAGGCTGTTACAGAATTGCTTGAAATATATTCTTGTGCCATTTTCTGAGATACATAGCAATGTCCATTGTCCCATACACAGCACTGCACGATAAGGTTTTGCTGTTACTTTTACCACTTACACTTGTACTATAATCATATAAGTGATTCCATACATCTTTTTTTTCAGATTTTTTGTTTCCAAAATAATTTTAAAGAAGTGAATTTATTGCAGAGAATTCAAAGTCCTGATAATATAAAATAAAAGTGCAACTATGCCCTACTCGTATCTCTACAATAAAGTACAATATAAGAAGAGCCATCAATTCTAATTAAAAAAAACCTCAGTGCTTTTGCTAATTTAAAAAATGACCTTATGAAAGTCACTTACAGCAAATAAGATTTTGCTGATGTTTTGGAAGTTCTTATAAGATTAGTGGAATGTAACTCTTTAATTAGCAATACATAATGAGAGAGCTACAGTGCAGTTCCCCCATCCCAGCCCATTTTGCAGCTAAAGCATCTCCTTGTCACATCTTACCACATTTATCTATTTTTTTCCCCTCTAATAATAATATGCAATTCCTCTTTTATTTGATAAGAAATACATTAAATGCGCACAATTTCTTGCTCACTTTTTAATCATTGATATTTATGGTGTTTTAAAACTGCAAAATACCATGAAAAGTCACCGTGCTCTACAGATTTTCAAACAATGCTACTCTTGCTGGATTATTTCAGATGAGGTTGGACAGATGTGAAGATCTTTGTATGAAACTAACGGCAAAAATGACCCAACAGGAAAAACTCCAGACTGCAAGGTAAATCTTATTTATCCTTTAGGACACTGTGAAATTGTTTCAGACAACATATGCAAGTTTTGCTACATATAATATCTATCAGATAACCAGACACCTGCAAAGCACTGCATTCCCCTCCTCCCCTGTCTCCTGCTCCCCACTCTGTCCTGTCTAATTCTGCTGGAGGAAACAGACTTCTTCCTCAATTAATACAGTGTGTGAATTTTACTGTACTTCTTAAAGAAAAGGATACATTCCTTCATCATAAAGTTATTTTGCTCAAGGTGCTGCCATTTCCTCTCCAAATTTGTAAGCTGAAAACACAAAAAGAGCCAAAAATGTAAACAATAATTATTAGACATGTACTTTATACAAAGACTCTCAAAAAAATGTTATATCTATGCCTTCTATTCTATCACCTGATAAGATCAAAGTTGCTTCACAAAAAACCCACAGAAATGAGAAACAACGGCAAAATTATTTTTAAAGATGTCACTGATTAACCTGTATATAATCTAGTACATCATACATCTATTTATATAAAAGCACTTCATGCAACTGCAGTGGTAGATGGAAAAAATCAGATGAGAATTCTAGATGTGTTGTATAGGGAAATGAATGTAAGTCAGAAATAAAAAGGTGAGCACAGGAAGATACTAATTCTCATTATACTTCATGTCATTTAAATGATCTCTTCTTAAAATCAGTAAGATCTAAAATCACCAAAGATACAATATTTCCTGACACTGTCTCGGACTTCGAGCTATACAGAAGAAGCTTCCTTATTTCCATAGTTAAGTTTCCTGTCTGATGCCAGAAGTTGTGATAAGAACAGAGCTGCAGTGAGAAGATTGCAGGAGTGTGGGTTAAGTGCTGGCACTTCTTCAATACTTTCAGCATCAACAGGAAACTAGTGTGGACATTATATTGATGGCTGCTTCCTTACAATACAATTTTATAATATTTGTTTTTATGATGCTACTGTTCAGGGTTCTGCATTTCACGATATGCAGATGTTATTTTTAAATGCAAAAACTGAAAATCATTCTGAGACTTCTGAGACTAAACTTTCAGTGGAAACTTAGGTAATAAATTAGGAAAATATTGCAACATTTTACTTAAAAGCTTATTAAAGAAGATACGAAAATATTTGCTGTATTACTCGAATCTTACAGTGAAGATTTAGTTATCTAGTGTACTGGTTCACAGCAAACATGGTAGTAATTTATTTCCAAGGTATGAGATTTCTGACCAATTGTAATTTTTATTGCCCCCTTTGTAGATGTTGCTCCATGCAATACAGCTGGTAAAGGAGCCTAGGTTTAAAATACTGTCTGTTAGGTCCCAAAGGAAGTATTCAGTGCATTTTTATAGTAACTCCTTGAATGCCTCAACATATACAGTTGACTGCTTGCAAAACCACCCAAAACCCTAAAGATATGCAAATGCTATTTGTGCTTCAAAATACTTGATGCATGTCAACTACTCAGCCATTTTAAGATATGCCTTTATTCACCTTCATGACATTTACACTCCTGAAATAAAAAGCAAAGAAACAAATCCTTTTTGCACATGTTGAAATAGAACTGCTACAGCTTAATGAACTGAAGAAATGCTGGACAACTACTATTTTATATAAAGTTTTTAGCATCACTATGCAAGTATCAGCAGTGGCTGGGTATCAATTTCTGACTTACATAATCTCTAGGAATAAGAGTCTGATCTTGGCATAAAAAATACACGATGTCTGAAGTCTTTGGCATGCATCTTTGGGGATTTATTTCATCACCCTAGAGTCAGCCCACAATGATCACATGCTACAAGTGTATATCTCCTCATTTAGAGCTACGCCCTCTCCTCTGCTCCATAAAGTTCACTCCAGAAGAAAGTTAACTTAAACATGTACAAATATCACCTTCAGCAGTCCTGAAGGACAAAGTTCTCAACAACCTGAAACCATAAAAATCAGTGAAATGCAGAGAAAATAATAAATTTCCATTTTTCAGCTTATTTGGACGTTATCCATTTTCTTTCTGTGCATTCTAACCTATATGCCAGCAAAGTTCTGTTGCCATGACAGCAGTTCATAGGTGTTTATAATGGAAAAATCAAAGCTGCTCAAGAGTTTATAAGTATCTTCTTTCCTGATTCACTTTTGAAATGCAAATGTAAACATACTCATATACCAAAGTTTCTTGGGTTTAAAGAAGTCCAACAAACCCTAAAACTTCAGTGGTCTGCAAGGAG
Organism: Pterocles gutturalis; assembly: GCF_000699245.1. Lineage (NCBI taxonomy): Eukaryota > Metazoa > Chordata > Aves > Pterocliformes > Pteroclidae > Pterocles > Pterocles gutturalis. Next base: position 7,139 of record NW_010120440.1, read on the forward strand.
CAGAAGGACTGGAAAAAGGGAAATGGAATTAAAAGTACAGGTTGCAAGAAAAAACTTACCACCATGACTTTAAAAGCAAAAGGGATCTCATCTAATTAATTAGTAGTGACTTTTTTTTCCCCCTGTAGTTTCTTTTTAAGCTGGTCCTCAAATCTCCTCAAGCAAAGGAAGGGCAAAAGTTCTCAGCAAGATTTGTACAAACACTTAAACAAAGGATTCACACAATTTTTAAGCTCAGAAAGACTTCTGCCTAGTAACTTTGAAATCCAAAGCTTACAATAAATTTATTAGCACTATATTAACTTTTGTTTGAAAACAGAAAATATGGCTATGCATTTACAACACATAACTTTGAAAACTCCCTGAGAAGGAATAAACTGATTCCATCCACACAGTGCTTCACGTGTATGAGAAAACTGAAACTGCAACAGAAACAACTGAAGAGAGAACATGTAAGTTAAGCTATACCTGAGAATGTGTCTCATTCTCTTGCAGCTCTTTCTTTAGCATCTCATACTCTGTGTTCAAGTGTTCCATTATTTTCTTGAAAGCACGGCTACGTTTTGTTAATTTTTCTTTGTCATCCTGGAGTCTCTAGTTGGAAAAAAAAAAACAACACAAACTGAGTAATGGGTAAGGTCTCCAAATTATTTTAATTCAACTTTCAAGATGCTACTTTATTTCAGAACAAGATCATCTGCATAAAGAACTCATAAGGCTTTTCTCTAGCAATGCATGCTCTAACCTAAAGATAATATTCAACAGTTATGACCAAGCTGTAGGAAATTTAACATATGTGAAAGGGGAAGTGCTTTAGATCGAGTTTGTTTTAGAGCAAAAACATGCAGGACAGATTTTTCTTTTTTGTTTTGGTTCTTTGGTTAGATTGACAAATTCAAACTTATGGGTAGTCATAAGTTAGAGCAGAAAAGTTCAGATGAATCACTAAAATAAATGTGAAATTTTGTGGAAGGAAGTTATCAAAAGGTATCCAGCTGATAGCCTGCTACATGTACCCAGTTAATAAGTCATGTATATAAGCAGAGAAGCATTTGGATTCATTTGCACTGCTGTGCAAACCTAATTTTCAGCTATCAGTAAGGATTCCCAGTCATAGACCCAGAGTCCCATCCACTAGGTGCTCAAGACCACACAAATTCTGTATAATCCAAGGTTTCATTCCTTTCATTACCTTTTTCTTCTCTTCTCCTGATGCCTTCAGAGCTGGCAAATTATTATAGACCTCCAAATCCGTTTTTGTTTGTTCAATTTTGTCTTTAAGAGAAGCCAGTTCATCAACCATCTTGCCCTCCAAGAGTTCCATCTTCTGCAGGTCCATCTGCAGTTTTTGACTCTCTAGATCACCAGATACACAATCTCTAATTAACAGTACTTTTAATTTCATAATACACGTATAAAGGTTTATGCTATACTTTAGTAAAACAAACAACTCCTGCATATCTTTCTGATTTTGATATTAATGGGAATGTTAATGTGAATAAAAGAAAAAAATTTGATCTTCACAATCAGCCCATAAGTTAGACTCCCATATTACAATCACTGTGTTATACTCCATAAGTGAAGAGTAATGAAAATGTGATTTTCTATATCACAGTGTGGTATTTCTATTCTTAAAGTCGTATATAGCATCAGTCAATTTCAAGTCTTAAAGCAGCGCTGGTACCTTATTAAAAACTGACTGCAAGAATGCAGGTGATAAAAAAATAATTTTTGTTAGTTTTTTAGCATCATGTTGCTTTTTTTATGTTGCTTGTACATGACAAGACTTAGTTTTATGAGAGTAAATAGCCAAATTTGCTTTAAACATTCACCCTGTACAGTAAAACATTTCCGTATCTCTATAGAACAAGAACTGTCACAGCTTACAAAATAAGCATATGCTATGACATACAGCATTTACTTCCGACAACCCATTAAAAAGAAACAACAGAGATACAGGTAATTAAAGAAGTTAGAAGAACAGATATATTCTTGTATGAAGAGAGATGTAAAGACTGAAACTGTTCCAACATGAGATGCTGAAGAGAGGACACACTAAAGATACACGAAATAAAAAATATACTTTGATCCAGTTTTGGGGATAAGTTATCCACCCTGTGTGTGGAAGGACTAGATGTGGGTAGACTTGTTTTGGATGGTTTTTGACCTGCAGCCTTGTCATTGTATTTTCTTCATGTTCCTGAATATTTAACACATGGCTATATAATCTTATGTTTGAGCTGTGGCTAACTCAGAAGAATGACACAAACAATGCAGGGTTTTTTTCTACACTCTAAAATATCAGGCAAAGTGGGCTACTGGGAGAGATGACACAGCACAAACTTCTCTCGGCATAAACTGTGTATTTTGCTCACACACTCAGATTTGTGCTGATCACCCGGAAAAAGGATAGGAAAATTTCCCCCCAAACTTAAACAAGGCAGTAGAGATCCTTATGGCAAAAGCGAGTGGATGTGCATATGTGACAAAGGGAGAGTTCACCTTTACAAAAATTGTGCATATGGTAACCTTGGTGGAATTAATTGCAAAAATCTCACCTGCTCAAAATGTGTATTCATCTCTCTTCTTGTGTATTTATGCCATATACTCATCTTTTAGAGTGAGATATTGTCTTTAATCAACATTTATGGCTTATTACAAAGTCCTTTGGTGATTTCTTTAGGAACCTCACAATACAAAATAAACAAGCCGAGATTTTTGTGTACAATATGTAATTATCCTAAGGAACACACTTCCATAAGGTAAACTGAAAGGGTCCTGCATGGGCAAAGAACATTTATATAAATATGAAATATTTCCTTACCAGTAAAAAGAAGGTTTTAAATTAAAAGGTTTGGAACTTCATTGCATGGCTGTGATTCAATGTTTATGCTGTCTTCCACCCTAAAGGGCTTAAGAAAACACTTTACTTGTCTAGAATATTTCATAACTGCCCATAGTTTCACTTTGAAGTTCCTGCTATTGGTCAATATCAGATCCTAAAACACAACTGAACAGACCACAGCTCTACTTGTTCTTACACAGCACTGTGGTTTAAAGACAGATAAATTCTGAAGGACCTCAGTAAATCAGAGCTTTAACATTAAAAACAGTAAAAAAAATAGAATTATAAAATAAAAATAATTCAAATCAGAGTGAAATAGCAGAAAAAAACTTTAGATTTTCGCAAGGATTTATTTAGACCTAATCCCAGCGTTTTTTCTTTTTATATAGTTGTTCTAATATTTATATTTTGTTATTTTAAAATAACTCATAGATGACTAATTGGGATTTACTTTACATGTAAAGAGTAATAACAATCTAAATTCTAAAAAGCTGGAAAGAATTCTTAGACTGTTCTGTCCATATACTCATAAGAACTATGGTGATCCAGCAACAGGCTATTCCTATCCATTCACACTTTCTGGAGAAAAGGGAAGAAACTGGAAGGGGTGAATTTTATCCTTATCCAGCAACAGCCTCAATGAAAAAAAATCAAAAGCAAAAAACCTCAAAACTCCTCTAGGGGAAGAGACAGGAAGAGGATGCAGCCCAGTTCCTTCTGATATGCCATGAAGTTGCAGCGTCTAGCAGGCAGTGTGTACACAGTAGCAAACTCTCAGACCAAACTACAGTGACCCAGGGAAATGTTTTTGGGAAACTATGCCATCAGCACTTTTGTTTACTCTCCAATGGTTTCCTTTATTCTTTTTATTTTTCTTTTTTTTTTCCCTTTTTTTTTTTCCTTTTTTTTTTTTATTTTTTTAAGGGTTCTGCTGGTGGACTTTTTATATCTTTGTTACAGCAAGAAAATATCACAACAAAAGAATACTGAAGATGACTGCTATAATTCAAGGGTTAGGAAGAAATTCAGCTGTGCAAACTGCACATTCACAGCATTTTTGAAAGAATCTTAGGTTGTTTACTGCAGTATCTGTGAATCCTTGCTTTCAGAAATTTACTTATGAATCATTTAAATGATCTGCTGAAAATTATGTACTGTAATTTCATTCTTTCCCCCACAAAGAAAGAAATATGTCTTTCAATAATGTCTCTATAGCGCTATGTGCTTCCAGAACATCCTTAAATGTAAAGCAATAAGAATCGATGCTTACACAAATGAAAAAAAGTCATATTTGAACTTGTAATGTATGGTCAGTTTTACACTAGAACAATAAAATGAGTATTCGCAGACAAGTGAACACTAAATGTTCAAACACGCAACAGAACAATAAATTTCTGAAACATTCTGTGCATAACAACTTCTTATTTGCACATAACTACTTTGAAGTTACACCACAGTGTGATGGGTTTGCCCTTGGCTGGGGGCCAAACCACACACCCACTCACGCAGCTTAACCCAGGACACACAGGCTTCTATTTTGAAAATTATTACCAAGTACAGCACGTAATAGCCTTCTAACAAAATGATTTATGGTTCTTAATTCCTGCCTCTTCCTTTCAACCAAACAAACAAGGAAAAGCTTGCTGAACCAGTAATGATATTGGTTAAGAGAACAATTCCACTATAAACAATGCAAATAAAGAACTAAATAGATACTTGTTATGGAAATGAAAGAAAAATACTGTCTGATTTCTGAAATTACAGGCAAGATCCTGCAGTTTCTTATACTTAAGTATCTGAGTATTTCCGAAATGAAGTAAAAATGAATATTCACTTTGCAGAATCAAAGCCTGAGAATTTGAGAGCTACTTTTTTTTTTTGTTGTTGTTGTTGCCAGTTATTCTCCCATGGTACATACACCTTTAGAAAAGCCCAAACCATAAGTAAGTGATACTAAGAACTACATTTACAAATAATACATAGTTAGATAACTGTGGAAGCCTCTACTTCAATTTATTAAGCACTATTTTGAGGTGAATATTAGTAGATTCAAACTTCTAGCTCAAAGAAGTTTGTATGCCTGTATTAACCCGTTTAATGTATATCTGTGCAAGGAAGCTGATAATCTGCTGATAATAATAAGTTAAATACTCCTGATGAGGAATATAAATAACAAGAGTTTCAATTTGTCAACTGGACACTGTATTTATATTTGAATATTTGGAGATCACTGATCTTGTACTTGTTATTAATGTAACAACTCCAATAATTCTAATTTTTTTACAGAATGAATTTGAAAATTCCTTGATGATCTCACCTGTAAGCAGATTCTTAGCAGTGCTCTGTGATTTCTGCATTTCATTTGATTTGAAAGTGAGGTCTTCCTGCATAATCTTCAGCTCTTGATTGGTAACAGATGAAATTTGTTTCATATGATTCAAATTCTGTGTGTTACCAATAACAATAATGAGAACATGCTGTATCTTTGAAACAACAAATGGTAACTGGACAAGTAAAAAACTCTCCTGTCCTAGTACACTGTCTATTATTTGGCTTTTCTACCACAAAGACTGAAAATATTGGAAACTGTCTGACGTGATTTAAATGTTTAAGACTCTAATTCTGCCAGCTTTTGATAAAAGATGTACTTACTGCAGTAAGTATAAATTGTATTGCTATATCAGTATCTTCTAAAGTAAATGGCATTGCCTAAAATATACCTTATGGTATACCATACTGAAAGTGTTAGAAGACAATTAAAGTGATGATATAATCAAAGCATTACTAAGCTGAAAGATTTCTATACGAAAAAATTCCATGGAAACAAAAAAAGTTAAAAGAAAAAATGTTTTGAAAGTGCAAAAAAAAAAAAAAAAAAAAAAGGACTGCAAATGGGAACAATTTCTGAAGTGTTTACATTAAATATTACACAGCAGGGTATTCCAGACATAATTTTAGTAGACCAGAGAGACATTGGAATATTGTCAGTTACTTAATAGTAGTGACAGAATACCCATGAACTGAGATTTGCAGACTTCAGGTAAACAAAATACTGGATTAGTTTTATTTGCAGTATTCTGATATTTTTATCATTAATAGAATCATGTTCATTATAGCAATGATGATGAGTTACAGCAGTTATGCAAACATTCCTTTTATTCTGGTCACAAGTATTATCTAATATTCAAAACTCCTTCCCCAGAAATAAAGAGAAATTAAACAAATATCTTTCTTTTGTTTTTTTTTTAACTACAGCTGTACATGGTTTAATGTTTAATCCTCTTAAGGATTAATTACACTGATAGTGACTGGATCATATATTAAAAACACCATTCCTCTTTATCCATTCATTCTCCTGTTCCATGCTTCTAAATTCCTAGCTTGCCACAGGAGAGAAATGCCCTTACCCTGCTTGAGTGCTCCAGGAGAGCAACAATGTTGGCTTCTATTTGGGCCTTTCGTTCCAATTCCTGATTCTTCACCTCTTCAAAAGTCTCAAGAAAATCTAGAAAACAACAAACATGATAAAGAAGGCTGCTATTTGCATGGGTACAGCACACGCCCTTGCTATTTCCAGTCAAAATTTTGTATGAAATTGGTAAGCTGTACAATTTCAGACAGGTTACTTTGAGATTAATAGTTCATTTAAGAGACAGGTGGTAGAGTCCTTGAAACTTGTCAACTTACGGGCTGGAATGAAAAAGAGGACAATTTTTCCAGAGACACATCTTTGACTGACTAATGACATGAGGTCACCACCTTCTTGGATACTGTTCAGGTCAGGGCTGCCACCCAATGAGAAAGGAGTTTCATCACCATCGTTTCTGACACCTTTCTGAATGTTTGTCCTAGCACCTGTTGGTCTTGGTTTTTCTGTAAGCTATCAAAATGGGCTATTAAATAAAGCAAACATGTGACTTCACTATCTCAAATGGCCTGGACTAAACTCCAAACACCGCTAAGGACCTGAGACCAATGTTCACTTGGTATCATCTCTTTCTTTCTGAATGATGTCCTTTTGCTACATCTCTAACTAATGTTCATTCTAGTAAGTGTCCAACTGAATCTGACAACACAGTTGAATGGTGGTATGTACTCTGTATTTGTGCCCTAGGCATACTACATTGTATTCTTGTGGACAGCCATATGGAAAAAAGGTGCTGGACACACCACATGAAAGTCAGAGGTCCGCTAAGGTGCCACCCAAGGCTATAAATTATGATAATCCCTTTCCTGCTGGGTCTTCTCCTGAAACATGGCTTATATACACAGGAGCACCCAGGAAACTAAAATTTTTGCAAACTTTATAGCTAGATGAAAAAGGGAAGAAGTGCTTGTTTGAGCAAGAAGGATTAGATAATAGTAAATTCAAGATGGATTATTTGGGAAGAGAGAAAGAAGACAGGTGGAACAACTCAATGGAAATACTGAAAAGTCCTGAAGGGATGAGGATCAACTAGAGAATTGTGGATCTCAGAGCATCCAGGATTTTTTAAAGATACCTAATTTTTAAAATTCTTTACTAATAAAACGTTTATGGATAAGAAAACTATTGTAATATCTGACATCATCTGCAATGCTGTCCATGAAAGTGTTAACAGAGATGCTTCACAGATTACAGCTTCTAAAGCTTTTGGAGGGAAAAATGTGCATTATTGGAGACAGGGGACAATACTGAGATACTACAAAGATTCTTTCTGAAGCAGGGACTTCAGGATGAAAGACACTTGGAATCCTGAGAGGTCAATGAATGGCATTAGACAACATATTTCTAATGTGCACAGCTGGTTGCTAAAAATAATGACTATTTCTGATGCAGATTCAGTTGGCTCAAAAAGCTGAAATAAAGTTTCAGTCCACCTGAAACTGACCAGTAACTGTAGAGAACAGTACTTGGCAAGAATGTAAGAAAGCTTATCTTTTGCTAACACTGCAACACTGCTGTGAACTAGTAACCAGAAACATAGTTTAAACCAAAGCTTAAACAGCCTGCAATTGAAAAAAAGCTAGTCAAGTCCGAACTGCTGAATAAGACCACTGCCAGGCCTGTTTTTTTCCAGCACCCAGGCCACAAATCATGAAGCTATCCTTAGAAAGGGATGTTTTATTTTCTCTCTGTGATGTTCTTTTCCTTCAGAATTAACTTGTCTTCTTTTATCTTAAAGATAGCACAATTATACTTTAATAAGATGAGTAACAACGACAGCTCCAAAACCAGTTGCTTCCTCCAAGGGCACTTACTGGGTATTTCATACAATCTGTTGTTGTGAAATACAGACAGGAACTTTCTACACTAAAAAAATATCTGACCACAACAGAACTAAGGGAGAAGCAGTAAGGGAAGTATTTAAATTCTTGGTTAATGTTTTGTGTTTTAAACATTTAAGCTGTTCTTTCCTTTCATTGTTTAAAATGTTAAAGTGGGTCATTTTTACAAAGAGAATCACTCAGGTAACCTAACACAAAACTTTCAATCACATTTAACTCTTAAGTCTCTAGCAGTAAGCAAAGGCTTCATTAACATCTGTCTCTTGTTGGGGTCTGTGCCAATTCTTTTTGACATAACAGATGATGACATGGACTTTGGTACATCTTAGCAAGAGGTCTTAAATAAGTTGATTGCAATATCTTGATAAACCTATTTATTTGCTTCCAAGGAAGCTGTAGGCAATGACGATATTGAATCTTTCAAAGCAGATATGCAGGGAAAGCAGAAGAGTGAAATAAAAGCACCTTCATGAAAGAAAAGCATTGTCACAGATTCATACATATGAAATGAGAACAAAACTTTACATACACAGATATATAATTTTATAAAACTGAGCCTCACAGAGTTTAATTAGGACTTAAGAATCGTAACTATATGATTTGACTGGTGTTCTTCTCCTTTGGCATTCTGGACCTTTTTAGTTTTGTTGGGGTTTTTTTTTTTTTTTTTTTTTCCCCAAACCTTCTTAGAATTTAATTAGAAACATTAAGTGAGGTCTGTATTTACATTTCATCTCACTGTCTTTCTGCAAGCACCTCTCCTTTTCATCACACTTGTCTGACTGACTTTCTTTCATTTGAGTGCTATGTGTTTCACAGACTCATAAAAAAGTGAATGGAAGAGACTGCAAGTGGTCATCTAACTAATTCACTTGCTCCAAGACAAAAACAACTGTATGTCAATAATTCAGATGTTTGTCTATACTCTTCTTACACACAGCTCATGATAGATATTCTACAATCTTGCTGAACAATCTGTTCCAATGCTTGGTGAGTTTTAATGTTAGGAAGTTTTTTCTAATATCCAACCGAAAATCTTTCTGCAGCTATTGAGCCTATAAGCAGGAGGGGAGTGAGTATTTACAGGGGTTGATAGTGATAGTCTTAGTTTTAAACTAAGAGAAGATTTAGGTTAGATATTAGGAGGAAATTTTTCACTGAGAGGGTGGTGAGGCACTGGAACAGGTTGCCCAGAGAGGTTGTGGATGCCCCATCCCTGGAGGCATTCAAGGCCAGGCTGGATGGGGCCCTGGGCAGCCTGCTCTAGTGATTGGCAACCCTGCCCACAGCAGGGGGGTTGAAACTAGATGATCTTTAAGGTCCTTTTCAACCCAGGCCATTCTATGATTCTATTGGTGTATTACTCCATTTCTATCCTCCATATATATGCACAGATAGATTATTCACTTATTATTTGAAACAGCCTTTTCACACATTTGACAACTACAATAAATTCTCTAAAATAAAAGACTCATTATTTAATATTTCCTTGCAGGTCACGCTTCCCACATCCCCCACCAGCCTCTCTTCAGGATTGCCAACCTCTTTCTTTATGTGCAGAACTAGAGACAATACTCCAACTGAAGCCTTCCTCAATGCACAGGGAACAAGGTTACTTTGTGTGTCTGACAAGTTACACTCCTGTGTATACCTACTGCCATGGTATTTTCTCTTCCATGTTAGTGTGATACTGCTAAGCCATGTTCACTTTGTCTTTCACTGTAACTCTGAGGCACACCACTGACCTATGCCTAATGAACTGCTCCCTATTCTGCATTTTTGCTGTTGATTACTCTGCCCAAGTGTACAAACTTGCACTTATTAATTTTCTAACATTTTGTCCTTCCTTTGTAGTCTGCCATAAGTATTTTAAATTCTAACCCTGTCCTCCAACACAATTTCAGGTTGTGCAATGTAGCATTTTCTGTGGAACTATGTATTTACTCTCTCCTATCATCCAACTGATTAATAAAAAGGTTGACTAACCAGAACATCCAACACACTGCAAAACTCTGCTCAATACATCCTTCCATCTTGTCAGTGAATCCTTCATAAATAACAATTTTTTAATCAAATGCACAGTACAGGTTAATAATGGGCAATATTTCCCTAGCTTGCTTCTACGAACACCAGGAAACAGCAGTAGAAGATGTACTGAAGTCAAAGTACACATCATCTGCTGCTCCTCCCTTAGTCTGCAATATTCTTCTGTCAAAAAAAGAAATTAGTTGTTTGTTCCTGACCAATCAATACTAGTGTTATTCAAATTCCTGTTTCTGTAATGTTTACAAATTGTTTGCTTGCTTATTTTTTCCGCGATCTTTCTGGAAATTTATACTAAGCTGAATGGTCTATACTTCTCTGGCTCCTCTTCTTCAAGACAGCTACCATATTTGCTCTTTTCCCATCTTTAAGACTCCTGCATGTTCCCCCTAATTTCTCAGTTAAAATCCAAAAGCTCTGGAACTGCATCAATATCCTCTGATAAGGGCAGAAGCAGAACGAAAACCCAAAAAGTCAGAAAGACCGTGAGCTTTTGTCCTTCTGCTTCTCAGAAAATCAGGTAATTTGAAAATGCAGAAACTCTCTTAAGTACGTTCTTATCCATCTTTCCTTATTGTCTGTTGAGACCTTTCTTTCAGTATCATGCTATCCATAAGTTACAGTAAACATCTTCAAAGAACACTGTTACAAAAAGGTGTTATATACTTTGGCCTTCATGGCATACTTATTCATAATTTTCCCCTTTTGCTGAGTAACAGAACAACTTTTTTTGTAAGCTGCCTACTACAGTATTCGAGCAATAGGGTATATTTTAAAAACAGTTCTGTTTTAATCTTCTGTTAGTTTCTAGTGAGGTCTCTACAACATTAGAACCTTTTAATACGGAAGAAAGCTCTAGTAGCATTCATCTTGAATAAACAGATATGAGAAGCCTTAATTTTAAAGAACTAAGTGATGTCTACGCTTGTCTTTTTTCAAGTTCTGCTTTTAATCAGACCTGAACAGCTGGTTTTATATAACTTTAATTTAAATTAATTTAAAAATTAATTTCAACCTTGCTTTCATAAAATAAAACAGTGTTCCTAAGACCCTTAATTTATGATGAAAAGCCTTGAAAGATGCTCCAAATATTTGTGACTGTCCTGTAAGTCTTAAGATAGCAATTGTCTTGTCCTGAGGTAGATCACAGAAACTTTATGTAAAGATTAGGACATAGATTCTTTTCAGCTCTAAATTAACTGAGTGTTAACAATACAAGAAAACCTGTGTTTTAGTGGAATTAGGTCTAATTAAGGTATATGAGACAACTTACTGTCCATGCTTTCTTCCTTCTTCTTCAGCTCCTTGTATTTCCAATTTTCCTCTCCTGCAAGAGACACAACATTGATTTCGCTTTATATTGTCTCTGTCCTCAATTCCTTCAGGCAGGCAAAATGTCAGTTTTAAAAATGAGAATTCTACATTCCTAGAAACTACAGGACTCATCCCATGCCATTTAATGTAGTCACTTCAACTGACTAGGTCATATACACTTTTATATTAAAAAAAAAAAAAAGATAATTAGCTTAATAAATCAGAATCAATGCAATTTTTAGAACCTTTTAGAGGGTAGGATTTCTAATAAATAAGATTGGGATAAATACTTGGTTTGAACAAAGTAAGTTCACAGGATTTTTCTGGTGAATTTCAATAACAGAGAACAAATGCTTTTGTCTGCCTGGGCATCATGATCAGTTAAAATTTTCTGCAGGTCTGTTTAACATATGGGCCATTTCAATGGCACTTTCATGTATTTAGAATGGACTTCCATAAGGATATGCAGCTTGTAAGCAGAAGTGTCACAATCTTGGGGAAATAAACAGGAAAACTGTACAAGCAATGGTATAGGAAAATAAAATGCAAAGAAAGCTTTCTACAATTAAGTTTAAAAGAACATTTCCATACACATTCTTTGTAGTGGTATTGGGAGCAATGGAGAGCAACATACAATACATAATTTGCTCCATCTTTAAATCCAACTATGACTATAAATAGTTCTTAAATAAAATGTACTAGTAAAGGCGGAGACCTGATATATTTGTCACAAGTTTCAAGAAGATGAGACAATTCAGCTCCAAAGAATAATTTTAAGTTTCAAACTTCTAAATTTTTAATTATTTGAGTCTTGGTCATTGATTAATATTCAGCATAATCTTGCAGCTTTAAAGAATACAAAGAAAAAGAATGAAGCAGATACAGATATAACTGAGCAAGCAAATTTCTCCAGGTCTTTCTACTTGTCCAGCCCCATGCTTTCCTTTTCATCTAGTATATACAAACAATAAGAACACTCACAGGCCCCAAGGGACTGTGATTCTGCTTGAGCTTCCTTGCAGCTGTGGCTTTGTTCCTTGCTCGACACTCTCCTTCATTTTGCAAGGCAAGTCTCTGATGCTTAATAACTCAATCTGTTCTCCTTTTAAAAAGTCTAGTTACAGTGAACCAAGAAACAGAGGGCAATATGATTTGCCAAGTGTTTAAAGAAAAAAAATATTTTAAATAAAGACCAGAACCTTTAAAATGTCTTTACAGATAATTTTTCTTTAAAATATGGCATTATTACATCAGTATCTTAGCCTCTCATGCCATTTATCACAGAATCATATCATAGAATCATTAAGGTGGAAAAAGACCTCAAGGATCATCAAGTCCAACCGTCAACCCAACACCACCTAACTCACTAAACCATGTCCCTAAGCACCACATCTACACGTTTCTTGAACACCTCCAGGGATGGTGACTCCACCACTTCCCTGGGCAGCCTGTTCCAATGCCTGATCACTCTTTCAGTGAAGACATTTTTTCTAATATCCTGCCTAACCCTCCCCTGGTGCAACCTGAGGCCGTTTCCTCTTGTCCTATCACTTCTTACTTTAGAGAAGAGGCCAGTACCCACCTCACTACACCCTCCTTTCAGGTAGTTGTAGAAAGTGATAAGGTCTCCTCTCAGCCTCCTCTTCTCTAGACTAAACAACCCCAGTTCCCTCAGCTGCTCCTCATAAGACCTGTGCTCCAGACCCTTCACCAGCTTCGTTGCCCTTCTCTGGACCTGCTCCACACCTGAAAGTCCTTCTTGTGGTGAGGGGCCCAAAACTGAACACAGGATTCAAGGTGCAGCCTCACCAGTGCCGAGTACAGGGGCACAATCACTGCCCTAGTCCTGCTGGCCACACTATTTCTGATACAGGCCAGGATGCCGTTATGAAGTGTTAAGTCTATTCCATGATGAGTTAATGTTGATTTTGACTAATCAGTTAAAGGTAACTGCTAATAGATGGAATATATAATAAGTAAATTTTTTACTCATTTAGATTTTCTTAAGTGAAAACTAGAAATAATTATTTCTATTTATGGTCTGTTTATTTTGTTCTTACTGCTCAAAAATGTTCCTAGCACTGAAACAGTAATCCTTAAACATTAAAAAAATTCTTAGCTGTAACTTTTTTTTTCCCCCGGCTATTTTACCTTAAATTTAACTGAAATATTTTAGGAGCTAAAGTTTTGGGAATGCTTTCGCATAAGCAGTTTAAATACTGAGCCACAAGTAAGCTAACTTGGGAAGGAGGAAGGATAAGAATCTCAAGGACACACCAAGATGCTGATTTAGGGCAGAAGTACGAAAGGCCCTCTGGGATGCTCTCTCCATTTGCTAGAGAATAGGATGTCAGGAGTATATATTCCTGTGTCTTTAAGCTACTCCTTATGAATATCTTCTTTATTCCCTCTATGTTATACCAGCAGGTGTTATTCCCTCTATATTATACCAGAAGGTAATTTTATTCTGAACATCCTGACTGTTCCTGATACGTTGACAGACAGCATGTGCTTTTTCCTATTTTCCTACATATGCTTTTCAATGCTCTTCTTCAACACAGGTCTTTTTCTAAAACAGTAAAAGACATACAATCCAGCAGTGAATGATTGTGTGTGTAAACCTAACAATAAAATGCAAAAAGAAACTAACTTCTTACCTTCTGCATTTCTCCAAAGATACCAAAAAAAAAAAAAAAAAAAAAAGTTGGAAGCCAAGAAAAAGGGAATAATTAGAGCAGAATAGTAAAGTTGACAATGATATTATCTGGAAGCAAGAAAGCTAATAAAGCAGTCTCAATAAATTATTTGCATAAAAATAATGAAATATCTGGAGAGATATGAAATATTCTGTAATGCAAAAGATGAGAAACAGAGGTATCAAACATTTGTTTAGGGTCAATTTTGAAATATTTGTTCACCTTGAAGAAATTTACAGATAAATTTTACACTGATCACCCAAGAAAAGGTATAAAGGATGTAAAAACATTAATTCATCAGTCCTATAGAATTTAAATAACTTGTCACAAAGTTTTCCAGAATGTATGTACATATATATTTAGCTCCTATCTAAACAAGATTCCTTATAATTAGAAGAAGGTTTTCCATGGGATGAATTCCCATTTTAAGGAGAATCTTCCACAGCTGTTGAGGGCCTATGCTCAAACTAAGTTACTTCTTGCAGAACCATAATTTCCAGTGCTAGGACATATCCCAACCTAACCTAACCTAATGTACTAAAGCAGGTGTTTGCTGGAGTTAAGTTTCTAAGCTAATGCCATTTCTAGGCAGCTCATGAACTCTTCTTGCAAAGATCAACCCAAGAAGTTTCAAAGACAGATAAAATAGTACAGAATTTTGACTGCTTTACACATTATTATTAAACTTTCTCAATTCCACATTTACTGACAGTGTATCAAATCACGTAAAAGGTAAAATAAAAAAAGAACTTTTCTAAAGCTGAGCTGCTTCTGCAATGCTGCAGGAGAAACTTCTATACCTCAAGTAATCCTAAAAATAACATTGGGACAGAAAACCAGACAGCTGTACTATTATTTTGCAGGGTACTTTTACTAGTCAATATGAACGTGATGAATGTGCCACTAAAGGTGAGCACTCTACATTTCTCACATCAGAAGAGAGAAGCCTGCACCCCTAGACACAAAACCTTCTTCTGATGGTGAATAATGGACATTTGCATAAGCCTAAAAGTTTCAAGCAACTAATGGCTATAACAATATGTGTTATAACACAAAGAGATGCAGCTGTGCATAGTCTGCTACAACTCTAGTCATATTACCTTGATGATTCTCCAGATCCATATCAAGTCGTTGAATGACCTTTTTAAAATGGTTTGTTTTTTCTTTTACTTCTGTCAGCCTGACAAATGAATAATGAAGTCCAAGGTTTAAAAGGTGTTGTGAAATACATATTTTTTAGCCAAAAATGCACAGAAAAATCAAGAATAAAAATAGCAAACCTAATTTTATCAAAACTAAAAGAATATCAGGATGATTGCTGTTATTATAAAAGGTATATGTAAAGCACTTGTCACTTTAATACCTTTATCTATTAAATACAAGTACTGATGCTCTTTTTTATTAAAAAGAGTTTTTGTTGAGTCATCAGTAGTTTTGACTTAGTTGCCTAAGTCCCTCTGCTGTAAGGGTCCCTCTGCTGGTTGCTATACAGCTTTGCATAGGTACAGCACAATTGCTAAAATGCAACAAGGATCTGCATTCCTTAAAAATTACTCACCTGTTCACTAAACTCCATTAAGAAATTGCCAAGTAAAACACTGTATTACATAATCAGTCAAAGTGAGAAAGAAAATGACCTTAAAAACGTTTCTATGTAAATTCTCAAATATAATTCTCTGTTATTGTTTCTTTCAAAAAATTCTGTTAAGCAACTTATTATCCAATCAAAGGTGTCAATGCATTAAAAATTAACCAATGATTACAGTTGGGAATACTGCTTAAAATAATTTAGAATTGTTTCTAGGATATTTCAGGAATTATCTCAATTTTTCTGTACAGAGAGAGAAATCAAATGTCTCAAAATCACAGAAATATTGTACTGTTTTATACTCTCCCTAATACACTACTATTTATTACAACATTTACTAGAGTTTCTGGAAAATCTTCATAAAGGTCCAGTACCCAAGAATCAAGAAACAATGCCCTGTTACTCTTTAGCGTTAAACTTTCTGTAAGCAACTTTGTAACTCTTAGGTTTTAAGAACACATAAAAAACTCTTAAAAATGTGACTGCAGGGTAATGCAGGCTCAACTTCACAGATGTCCCAGCCTTAATGAAGTTTATATTGGTGCTATCACCAATTTATATTCTCAAGGGATGTTAATAAGGATAGGAAATATCTTACTATGCAGATCTAAATGTCCTATCACTATAGAAGTTTTTCAGCTGAAACAGAAGGATATCTTCTGTGCTCTTTGGAAGGTTAATACTAGCAGAGGTTCAAAAATATGGTGGTGTTCTAAAAGTCCTTAGAAACACGCGATGGAATTCACCTGTCTTTAGGGTCTAAATGTAACTTGCAGCAACAGTATAATGGGATTACTCACTGTCTTTCCATGCTCGCTATTTCTTGACTATCATTCTTAACCTATAAAAAAGTATAACAACTTTAGTATAGGAAATAAAATCTACAAATTAAAAAAGGAAAATGAAAAAAGATTTCTTAATTCAGTAGACAGGGAATAGAAACTCAGCATAAGAAATCAGAAACTTGCTGTCACATTGTCCAACAACGGTTCTTCACTGAAGTGATATGAGTGTTATGTCTTCCAAATGTTCTCCTGCTTTCTCAATACACATTTAAAAATCAGACACACTTACCAGTGTTGTTCAGTCTAGCAACCCACTGGATTAGTACATCTGCTCAGTTCCCCACAAGGATACTGTCTGGACTTATGTTACAGAACTGTTCAATACGAACAGTTTTCCCATACCAACATGACTGATGAATTGTCATGAGTCAACCAGCTGAAAAGCTGACTGTGCCAATTTTGTTTTGGCTGAACCCGAAACATCCCATCCAGTCAATTCATTAACTCTTCTTAATTTCAGATGATTTGTGCTGCTTAAAGAGCAAGATTCAAACACAAGTATTTTCAAATATTATCAACCCTTAAGATACCAATTTACAGAATCTTTTACATGATAACATTTTATGTTCTTGCCTGCTTTAGTAACCTCTTTCGTTCCTCCTCTGGAGACTCCATGTTCTTATCCTCAGCAATCATGTGATCTCGACGTTCCTCAAGCTCATGGAGCTTTTCATACAGCTGCACAGCCTTCTCTCTCACCTGGGAATGTGCTATTTCCTGTTGGGAAAGGCAAACACCTACCAGCTGTTTTCAGATGTCAAGAAAGCATTGCAGAAATTGTGCTTTAGTTAAGCAAGATTTATATACACATTGAAAGTGAAGCTTATTACCTACAAACTGTACAAAGACAGCATAAACAATAAACTTTACAATCCATATTCTCAGTACTGCATTTTCTGGAATGTAATATCCCAGTCAGCTACTTCCTGCTTTATGAGTTCATCCTCAGGGCAATTTTCTGAGTAGATTTACTATTTCTTCATGTCTAGGGGAATCACAAACCATTTACAGTATTCAAAAGACCTGGAAAAATGTCTAGTAGTATTTGAAAATTTTACTTTCTGAATATATTCATGACTATTTTTCAGCTCATAGATCCTTTTATCCATGAAAGGCCCAATATGTGAAAATCCTGTTCCATCTAGCAGTATGACAGTGTATTAGAAGCACATGTTTATGTATGTATGTGGGACAAAAAATATCTTAGTAGGTACCACTTTGTGCTTCAAATGACAGTTGCTTTTGAAATGGATTGTGGAACAAGAAAATAACTCTCACACATCCTGAAAGGTGAAAACTTATTGAAAAATTAGGTCTCACAAATCTTTAAGAAGGATGCGAATGATAGTTTCACGTTTCTCTTCAGAGCGTACTTCCAAATCAATAAAATGTCACACAAAACATTGAAACCACATGAGTAACTAAAGCTAGGAAACCTCACTATTCCTATCAAAATTTTGTACTAGTGTCCTGGGTTAAGCTGAGACAGAGTTAACTTTCTTCATAATAGCCAGCAAGAGGCTGTGTTTTGGATTTGTGCTCAGAAGAAAGCTGATAAAAAGTGGTGTTTATGCGGCTGCCAAGGTCTTTCAGCCTCTCTGTCTGTCTGCAAACAGGAGAAGCTGTGAGGGAGCACAGCCCCAGATACTAGCCCAGGATTTGATCTTAGGTTCGGGATTGAGATCCAAAGTGGCCAATAATCTATTCCATAACATACACGTCATGCCCAGTATATAGGTGAGGACCCTCCGGAAGATCGGCCCCTTTTTGGTTCTGGATCTCTTTTGCTCCTGGTCATCTTGGTCCAGGTGGTTGCTCTCCCAAGGCCTTCCCACCCCCACCCCGGTAAGCTCTCGTTCTGGGATGCTCGGACTGTTATCTCCGTTCCCTGAGTGTGGTTTCGAGACTCTCCCTGCTCCAGGATCGTTAGCCGGGAACAGGCTGAGCCTTGGTCATTGGCGGGGGGGGGGGGGGCAGTATCACTGTGTATCACTCATTTGTATACTTGTGTATAGGATTATTTTCCATATTATTGTAGTTTAGTTATTAAATTGTTCTTATCTCAACCCACGAGTCCTTTTTTCCCTTTAGCCCTTTGGGTGAGTGGATGTGTGGTTTGGCTTCCAGCCAAGGGCAAACCCATCACAACTTGGTATCTAGCAAAAACAATTTATACCCCGAACTGATTAGAAATTATTGGTAGAAAACAGAGAGGAAGCTTTGCCTTCCCATTCTACAGCATGATCCTACTGAAAATTTACAGAGAAAGATTACAGGTATTTTTCTACCGTATTATGATTTACAGTAGAATTCAGTGAAGATTGGTACAGACACCACTTGTTATTACACATACAGCTCTTAGAGCCTCCTCCTTGACATTCAGTGCATCCAATTCCT
>NW_010120440.1:26160-46885 GCF_000699245.1 Pterocles gutturalis
AAAAAACGCAAAAATTCAGATAAAAATAACTATTTGATGAGACTACGTTTTTGTTGTGCAACTTAGAACTTACAAAATACTGTAAAACAATCTCATTGCTGCTCTTAAAAATTTAAAAGACAAGACTGTGTCCAGCTTCTCCACTAAACTCAGATATAATATCCAGTTACTTTCAGCACCCAACTTTTCCAATAAACGCTTACCATTGTTATGTGCAGTTGTGCTATAATCCAAATATAGTTTGCCTTTTTTCCAACATTTTTCTTAAAATCAGTACTGAGGATGGAAGTTATCATTTCTACTTCAGAAATTTAAAGTCAGATTTTAAAATCTGAACTAGCCACCACAGTTTCTTTATAGTCCAGAAAGAGACAGGTAGGCCCTGACTAATGATTCAGGCTCATCCTAAAACAGCTGGGAAGCACTGGCCTCAAAAGATGCCTCTCTCTCTGTACAGACTATACCGAGAAACTTTCCAAGACTGCATGTCTGAAGCTAGATGAACCCCGAGAACTCAGAAAACTTATTGCTTTTGTTAACATTAGGATTAGTGAAGTCACAAAAACTTTATAAAGCCCAGTTTATTTTTCTGATACGTTAAGGTGTACAAGAACAACAAAAAAAACCCCAGTCAGATTCACTTTCTACTCAAGTGAACTAAAAAAATCACTGGGGTTGTTTTTCCCTTTTGCTTGCTTTTTACACATGATGAAACATCTAAGCACTATAGTGGCTTTTAAAATCTGCGTGTCAGTCCCCAAATTTAAAAGGAAAACCATGAAAATAATTTTTTCTTAAAATAAGAAATACAAAAAGACAAAGTATCTGGTTTTAGTCAATTGCTCTATTTTTCAGGCACTTCTACAATTGACTGAGATCTCAGAAAGCTTTTTTGTTGTAATACTCTATTCTCAAGCTCATTAATACTTAAATTGTATCTTGAACCAATGAACCCAAACTGAGAAACATTTTAGGTATGTAAAATTAGATAAACCAACCTGGGAGAGTTTTTCATTTGCAGCCTTCATCTCCATGTATTTAGCTTGATTTTCCTGCGACATGTCTTTTATTATGTCATCTGCTACAACCTTTTCACGTTCGATACGTTCTTCTACCTCTTGAATTAACTTTTCTGTGCTGTAAAACCAGAATGGTTTTGTAACTTTTACTAGTTGATGTTTATTTTAAGCACCTATTTCAAACTCTGGTATTCCTTCAGCCTGACTGAAATAACACAAAAACTCCACAGACTCTAAAAAAACGAGTTACCTACTTGTACCTAATCTTCTTGGAGTTGGATTAGCTCTATGAACATTCACACCATGTGATGCAGAAGATGAAGAATTATTTTCCCTTACAGTACCCACATAGTACTTTCCAACACTCCCACCCTATCTACATGCGTAGTCCCCAACCCTGGCAAAAGTAGGGGTAATGGTTTTAAATTAAAAGAGGAGAGGTTTAGACTAGATATAAGGAGGAAATATTTTACGCTTATGGTGGTGAAGCACTGGAACAGGTTGCACAGGGAGGTGGTAGATGTCCCATACCTAGAAACATTCAAGGTCAGGTTGGATAGGACTCTGGGCAACCTGATCTAGTGGAAGATGTCCCTGCCTACTGGAGGGGGGTTGGACTAGATGACCTCCATGGTCCCTTCCAACTCACACTATTCTGTGATTCTACTCCCTCTAAGTTGCTCTCAATCAGTGAATTCCTGGAATAAGAACAGGCAGTCTGGTATGTGATTTCTGAATGCACATAAAGAAAACGTATTATATAGACAACAGGACTTGCCTGTGCTGGATAATGATGATGAATTTCTTTTAGCAGTGGATTGTTGGATTCCTTAAGAATGGAGAGCAGCTTCAGAGATTTAGGCAGTGTGGAGATTCTTAACCATACAAAACCTAAGAAATTAGCCATTACTGGCATTCTTGATTCATGACTGTAATCTCACTAGGAAATCGACGGGCTGCAACCATAAAGACTTCTCTACCACTGCAGCTATAGTGAGTCCAGGTTGTCAGTGTCTTGTTCAGGGAGGTTTTGAGTACCTTCACAGATAGAAACCCCACAACTTCTCTGGGCAATGTTTTGATGCTTGGCCACTCTTGCAGTAAAAAGAGTTTTTTCTTACGTTTAAATGGAATTCTTTGTTCTCCAATTTGTGGCCATTATCCCTTGTCCTACCTTTGGTACCACCGACAAGAGATCAGTTCCATTTTCTTTACTCCTGCCCATCAGGTATTTGATAAGATATCTACTAAGCCTTCTCTTCTAGAGATTAAACAATTTCAGCTCCCTCAGTCTTTTTTCATAGTTTTCACCACTTCCAAGGAATTCTCAGATCAAAAAGTGTTAACCAGTCTTCCAGCTGGCTTCAAGAAAGATCTATAGTCTCCAAGAATCTGTGGATGCTAAGCAGAAATTCTGTCAGGTTAGCAACCCATGCTGCAAAGATGCTTTGGAGCTTTATGATGAAGAAGCAAATCCAAGTGATTTGCCACTTTTTGTGGCAAATTTGGAAGTGCTCTGGGACAGGGACTGCCCAAGTGTCATGGCTTTAACCTGGCTGGCAGCAAACACCACGCAGTTGCTCGCTCACCCTACCCTGTCCTGGGGGATGGGGGAGAGAATTAGAGTGGTAAAGGTAAGGAGACTCATGGGTTGAGACAAGAAGAATTTAAGAATTGAAATAATAACAATAACAACAACAATAATAATATACAAACAAGTGATACACAGTGCAGTTGCTCACCACCCATTGACCAATGCCCAGCCCATGTCTGGCTAGAAATACCAGAGGATCCTGGAGGAGAGAAAATCACAAAACTGCAATCCTGAAAAGAAACCCTCTTCCTGGACAATCCTCATCTACACACCGAGCATGACATTGTATGATATGGAATACCCCACTGGCCAATCTGGATCCATTGCTCTGGCTATGCTCCCTCCTAGCTTCTTGTGTACCTGTGCACTAGCAAAACATGGGAAGCTGTAAAGTCCTTGATTTCTTAGCAACAACTGAAAAATTAGTGTCTTATCAACATTCTTCTCATACCAAATCCCCACATTGAATCCAAAACACAGTGCTAATCTAGCTATGGAAAGGAAAATTAGCTCTATCCCAGCTGAAACCAGGACACCAAGAAATACTGGATAGTTGTAACATGACTTTAAAAGGAACACCTTCCTGAGAGTAAAAATGGTTTGTTCAGATCCAGTCCAAAGAATGAGGCCCTCACTGTAAGTACACCACTCTGTGAATGGATAAGTATGTTACGCTTGGTAATGGAAAGCAGCAAATTTTTAAGTGAAGCATGTTCTTAAGCTATGAGAGCAGTTTGATTCAAGATCCTCTAGAAGGCACAGAACTGGGTGCTGGCAGTGAGCTTTCACGTTACTTCCTTATTGGAGGCTCTTCATTCCTCAATCTGGGCCTATGAAAGCTGTTGCAAGGTCTCAGCAGTGACAGTTTCTCTCAAATCAAACCAATCAGAAGACATAACAGAATGAAAACTGAGAAATTGCAGTTAAGAATTCAAGAAAACGTTAAGGTTGCTGATTTCC
The DNA here is from genome assembly GCF_000699245.1 of Pterocles gutturalis. Lineage (NCBI taxonomy): Eukaryota > Metazoa > Chordata > Aves > Pterocliformes > Pteroclidae > Pterocles > Pterocles gutturalis. The sequence goes on from NW_010120440.1 coordinate 29,734, forward strand.
AGAAAAAATTTCCACACTAGATGTAATTCACCTGGAGAGACTGTCAGTGCTGATCATAGGGAGCTTGTCTTTATGTACAAACAGGGTGCCTTTTTCTGGAGATCACAGAGACATTTAGGGAGGGAGAGAGGAATACAGCTTTCTCCATTTCTCATGTGTTCCATAACACTATTTGGAAGCAGCTGCCACCGTTGAGCTCAGTGGTGTCTCCAAGCTCTACTGGATTTCGTTCATCTATGCCTGAGACTGCAAGTATGCATGGCAGAGTAAGGAAAGAAAGCCTACTTTTCCAGGTCCATCAATGTAAACTGTGTGTGGGCATGTTACAGAGCAGCCTCTTTACCTGAGGCAAGTCTCTTTTTCCTATGTGATATGGACTCCTGGCTAAATACTTCAAGGTGATCCAGTATGTCCTTGAGATAAGAAATGTCTGATTTAGCTGTGATGCATCTTCTCTCATAGAAATCTTTTGACAGAAGGTTACCTTCTAAGAGGCAATAAAAATATCAGCAACGGCTGTCGCAGGAAGACAATTCATTACCACAACTAATTTGAAGACTATTGATGAAGCTGAATCAGGAATGAGGCCTGGAAAAGTTGCAGAATGTTTTGAGATATCAAGCAAAACATCAAAGTGGCAATAACATCAAAGAGGGACAGTGACATAAAATAGTTTCTACAGCCACGTATTTGAGAGGAATGGAGAATGAGAGGAGACTGAACCATCTGGTAGTTGGACACTGTGCATTGGACAGAATGAGGCTTAGAGAATGAGCACCAATTAAAAAAAATGTATTGGACATAGTGTTTGTGTATCAATACAATCCCTTTTTCAACCTGCATATAGACATGCTCTCAAATCACAGCAAGTACAATTTTTTTTAGAATTTATTCCTGAAATATAGTCCATATAACAGATGTCCTTAAATACCTGCAATTCTTTGTAAATAATGAGCTTTATATATTACACCTCACAGCTCCTCTAATGCTGATGTTTCCAAAACACAAGAATTTAAGCCAGATTTAACTAACTACTAAAGATCTTTACTTCAGTATGCAAATATCTTGAAATTTTCTTCATTTGATGATGATCACATAAAAAATGCAAGACTTTTTCTGTCTCCAGCATTTCTTTAATTGATTATAACATTGTAAATTCCCAGTGGCATTTTAACTCGGTGCTTCCTGTGTGATCTGGAACTTGACACTTGAGCATACTACTATGACTTAGACTTCCCTATTGGCTGCAGATCCAATTAAATCCAAGATGACTATAAGAAGTTGCTCAACCTAGTCAATCTTTTGCTAAGGTGGTTTTTTCTTGGGGGGGTAGGTTGGTGGTTTTTTTTTTTTTTTTTTTTTTACACTGGCTGCTTATTCTTCAGGCACAAAGGTTGAACAAAAGCAAAGTGCTGTTGCACCGTATTATTTCTTGTCAGTGCATTGAAAAATCTACACATGTACATATGCTGCCTCTAAGAAGCAACAGAAAGGTAAGACACTTGGCACATCTTTTTTAAAATGTAGACAAATATTTATTAGCATAACTTTGTTGCTAGACTGAAAACAAATCCATCTTGAGATACATTAAAAGTTCAGGAACTGCTGTGAACCTTGGACATGGCAAGTTGTTAAGTAAGTTGTACTTCAGTAGAGAGTCAGGGAACAGTCTGCTTCTTCTCTGAAAAGCAGACGACTTGATTATATAAACTCAATTCCTTCCCAAGTCTGCATTTTTCTTTACAAGTGTAAGAAAAACAATAGGAGTTAGATTAATATGAAATGATAAAATCTTCAAAAGTTCTCTGAGAAAACCTTTTTAAGAAAATGCTTCTAATTACAAGGAAATGTCAAGGTATTACCAATGTATTGCCAAGCTCAGTTTCTCTCCAAAGCAATTACTCCAAACAGCAATTCTTAAAGTCTACTTCTAGTAAGAAGCTAAACTGCAACTAAAATTACAGATGCTTTCCTGTTGTTACATTGATTATACAAGTTCCCAAACACACAATGCAGGAAATCAAATCTGTAAGAAAACCCCTAACTTTTCAGTAAAAACTAAATCAAAAAATAGGAACTATGGCTTTGACTTAGACATACATAGAGTGAATTTTCAGACAGGAAAAGGATTTTCAAGATAACAGCATCCCCTTATTCAGACGTGTTAACTTTTTGCCTGAAGTTTTCAAGAACTTTTGAATTAACTTTCATTTTCAACTTGATTGTTATTGATTAACTTACAGACTAACTTCTAAAATAATGTTTTAATATGTTTTCCCCACTCTATTAAGGACGGAATGTTTCTTGAAATCTGCAAACTACAATAATACTATTAATCTGTGTTTATAGATTACCTTGTTAAGGCCCACTCTGTTTCTGAACATCTTGCAAGTGATATCTTTAAAATTCAAGTATGCCATGACATCCAACTGTTCACATAGTCTATATCAGGAGTTCTCAAACTGCATCATGTTTTCCACTAGCAACACACAAACTGGCTGCAAAAATTATGCAGGCCACCACTACCACCACTGACAAGAACAATACCTAATCCAGAACATAATACCCCAGCAGCTGCTGCTGCTAGTACTCCTTGTACCTGCTGATGACAACATCTAACAATAAGGTTTATGAACTCTTTTTGTATTTAATGTAAATTTCCAGCAGCAGTGGAAAGGCACAATGGATCAGAACAGTTTAAGTGGCATTTACCTTCTTCCTCTTTCTAAAAGTTAGTAAGCTTCCATGCTGATTCAGTCAGGTGAATGAGGTCAGTCCTCAGACACACAAATGTCTAGAAGCAATCAATTAGACTCAACCAATTTGTTCCGTGAGCTCGTCTACTCCATACTGATCAGTTTTTTTCAAATCTGCCTGGATGCCTATTATTTTAGCATTGTTCTTGCAATTGAGCTTCCTTATGTAATTTCCCCCACTCTTCTCTGTTAAATTCAGTGAATACTCTCTACAGCTCAAGATACAATTTACACCGTATCTTTTGGTTCTTTTTAAAACTATAAGACAGAAGTCTGGGAAGGAAATACTGAGGCTCACTTAGCCCACTGTCTTTTCAGATGCTTAAGAAAAAGTGTAAGATGAAGTAATAATCTACCTTCTACATAACATTTTAATTCAAGTCTGGCATAGGCAGGGACTGATTTAACAACCGACAGAGATGGTTTAACATTCGTGTTCAAAATCAGTAGATTTTGCAAATAACATCTGATTCAAAGGAGGTGGATAAGAGACGTTTTCTCTGTAAAAAGTTAATGTCACAGTAAATACCGTCAGAAGAGCTTTCCTGACTCTCAGAAAATATGGTTCAAATCTGCACAAAAACTCCAGCACAAGAGACTGAACCATATTTACTTAGTTCCAAAGATGAGAGCAGCAACTGCATCTTCATAATACAGAGGTGCAGGTTTATGTCATATGATATATGCTATATTATGGATAATAAAGAGATTAGATCAACCTACTAATTAAAAAAATCACAAAAACTGTTTAATAACTTACTTAAGAATGTAAGAGAAATCCAACTAGATAAACCAACAATCCACCTAGTACAGTATTCTGCCTCTGACAGCAGCAACAAGAGAAATTATTTATGGAGAGCATGTGAGCCTGAATACTTTCTGCAGTTTACCCCTATCTTCCAGTACCCACAATTGCTTTAACAGGTATATTAATGAGCATATCCCTGCCTATTCATTTTATCCATTTATGAAACTGTTGTCTATTGTCCATCAATCTTTTTTCTATTTGCTGATACAGTCTGCTCCCTGGATTTTAGGTTTGGGTCAATTAAGTGAAAGCTGAATGCATTAATTCTTATAACCTATGTTTTCCCTATTAATTTTACATTTTGTAGTATCTATCTGGAACAAAATTTATTAAACTATCATTGAACTATCTATATCTATTAATTCGTTAAAGTATCACTATAGAAGACACTGGAATTCTGGTTTTGGTATACAAAAATGCTGTTTTTTGCTAGGCTCTAAATATGAAGCTCTCTTGGCTTGTGATCTGGGCTGGAACACTGGTTCTGAATCCAGTCACTGCTGACTGCAACATTACTTCTCAAACTGTAAGTTTTATATCTACATAAATTATCCTTATTTTTGAAAGCTATGCTAGAAGCTAAAGACATTTTAAAAGCTACTTTTTAAACATAAAATTCCTGAAGAAAGAAGCATATAAAGACAAATAAGAAGACATTGTTTTCAGAAAAATGGACAACTAGCTGCTGGCAACCACTGTAAGTGGGTGAATAACACTGAAACATATTTGAGATGGTTTTACACCTCAGTTAAATCTCTCTATAGACAACAGGAGTGCCTCCTTTATCTTTCTGGAATAGACCTAAAAAGCAACAGTTATTTGGACAAGCCCAACTACTGCTCAAGCAAGAGAGATTTATTGAGTTAGCACTTGCTCAAGTTAGGTCCAAATGTATATAAGAAATGTTAAAGTTTTTTTTCAGAGATTAATTTAATGGATTTTGTATTTACTGGGGAATGGAGGGGAAGGAAGAACTCTTGATTAGCAGTCAGGTGATAAAACTAGTATTGCACTATTTGCTCTGACTCTGCCTACAGGTCCAGTACTGTACCTACTGCTCATTCATCTTTGGGATAAACATGAAGAACAAAAAAAAACACACAACAGGTGTATGCAGTGTAAAAAGGCACTCCACCTACATTTGTTTTTAAATAAGCTATCTAGACTCAATCTGGTCACAGCAGTAACTAGTTATTTAATTACTTATTTACTACTTATTTAGGAAGAGGGATAACACAACCAAACTGTTTCCAGTACTTAGAATCTCCTTTAAAGCTAGTTCAAGTATCTTGATACTAAACAGTAGTCTGCAGTGATGCCTACATACACATATAAAGAAATCTACTCTTTTTAGAAAACATAAATATTTCAAGGTATTGAGAGTAAACATTCTCAAAGCTGAAAAGAGCTATGCTAAACTTCAACCCAGAAAACCAAAAGGAATTTAAGTGCTATAATACAAATATATATTAAATGTTTTGGTGAAGGTCTGCTCCAAAGATGTTTTAAAGAGTAAGCATAGCTGGTTTTACAACAAAGCAATACATTTGAAAAAGCATATTCGAATTAATTTGCAACTTTGAATCCACTTCCTCTGTGACACTTTCTTTCCAGATTATGTGGGAAAGGAATCTTTTTTCTATCCTGACAACCTTCACACAGAATTCTAAAACAAACAGCCCTACTAATTCCAATATGTCATGTCAAAGTGATTCTATTTTGGATGATCATCACATAAAGAACCTTGCACCTCAGAGTTTAAGCACCGAGTGATCTGGAATTTCAGGTCTCTAGACTAGGAGGATTCATTTCCCTGTATCACCAGACCACGAGTATATTAAGAAAAACATAAGCAAAACTGTATGAAGAGCACTAGAACCTTTAAAGTGCTAGCAGTAAAAAATACAAGAAAGACTTTTCATGCCCTTAATAGTCATCACTGAGACACCTGCATCACTGGAGTTCCCTACAGTATTTAATTGTTGTCATTCCTTTTTTTTCAACAGGTCACTTGTGAGGAGTCTGGAAAGAACCTCTCTAGTATCCCCACTAGCTTTTTCAAAAACATTACTAAATTAAGCCTCAGAAATAATAAAATCACTTTAAAAGATAGTGACAAAGAGATTCTTCAAAGTTTTATTCACCTCACTGAACTTTCTCTGAATGAAAACATGATTACTGTACTGTATAATAACAGCTTCTGCAATCTAACAAAACTCTCAATCCTGGATATCAGCAACAATCATATTAGCACAGTTCATAAAGCAGCATTTGCAGGATTAAATCAACTGAGAGTGTTGAATCTATCCTACAACATGATTACTCAACTAGATTCAGATGTATTTACTTCTCTAAAAAGTCTGACAGTTTTACATCTGCAGTATAACCGTCTGAAATCTTTTCATATAAGATCGTCTTTTAAATTGACTGAAATAGTTTTAGCTGGAAACCCATGGACATGCTCCTGTGACCTCCTTGATTTACAGAAATGGCTAACTGCCTCCAATGTGACAATGGGTAAGTTTTGGTAAGAGCAGCATTTCATACTTGTTTACATCAAACAGCCTTATCTTGTTTCTTCCTAATCTGGATAATATCCACCCTCAATTTATCTGTATTTTGCAGTAATATGCTAGTTATCCATGGATTTTTTTTTAGATTATCGTGACAATTTATTAACAATATCCCATAACCTTTCTACTGCTCACATTCCCAGAAAATGAAAACAATACCACATGTACACTCCCAAACACTGAGGAAAAATTGTTCATCAAGATGGCAGCTATCCAAGCAGCTGACTGCAAAACTCGAAAAGCTTCTTTAGAAAACACCGTAACTTCCACTTTGGCCAATAAGTTTAAAAGTAGTGCCTTACTAACCACTCTGACTCCAAACAACATCACTGGAAACAATGGAACACATAAAGGTAATATACTGACCTTTCACCCTACTGCTTACAAGATGTTTGATTTGCTGTTCCATGATTTTATACTGTTTTGTATTCCTAGTACACCGTACTTCTTCCATAAAAGCCAGGGCTAATGAACAAGCATATTTCCAAGTTTTGATAGACTGTACACATATTATGGAGAATGTTAAGCTCTACTGAGTAAGTGTTCGAAACAGATAACCACTCCTGATTTCTCAAATACTACAAAGAGATGATCAAATTTCAGAGCTTGAAATTCAGGTACTTGTCCAGATCTCTCTGCCTAACAGAAGTAGGGAAGCATCGTAAAAAAAAAAAAATCAGCTACTTCTTCCAAAAGAACTGCTTTCTAGATGTAGCTGCCTTCTTAAAATGTGAAAGTGAGCCTATTATTTTTATTCCTGCCCTCAGCTGTGTTCAGTATAAAGGACACAGATATGCCCATCCCATATTCTTTGAAATATTCTCTTTACTTTTATTCACTTTTTGATGTTAATTCCATCATCACTCTGTAATACTCTAGGTTTTCTTTTGATAAAGTAGATTCTTTTCTTCTTACATGCAAATTACTGTTCTTCTCCACTTTTCCATAATTAAATGCTTTATTTCTTGCTTCTGAAGCAGAAGAAATATCCATCTCCAGATACACACACAAATTGTAAGCCACCACTGCCACTAACTTTTTTTGCTGTAGCAGCTACAATTTATTTTAGAACAGTGGCCAGCACACAAAAACAGCTACTAAATAGACTACTAGCAATTACAATCTCTTGAAATTTTTATTATAAAAGAAACACAATTGAAAGGATATGCCAAACAAAAGATGTAATATTTTAAGGTGGAGACATCATCACCATACAGAAATTTAATGCTGGAAATAAAATTTGAAGTCAATTACTGATTTTTTTTTCCGAAGCCCACTCTTGGAATTTAAATTTTGAAAATGTTATTATTTTATCTTTTATATGTCCCTGGAACTTTATCTGACTTGCAACTATTATTTTTGATAAATGTGCATGGTGGATTTAGATTGTTAGGAAATATGAGATGTACATGCATCTTTTGTTTGATTGATGCTACTGACTCCCTAATAATAACATAGCAATAACATTCTACTAAAGCTTTGGAGACACTCAGTAATTCCCCTATCACTATTTATTTTGTGAGTTCTTAATTTAACTATGAAAAAATTCATACAAAGAGTTCTTTCTGGAATTCCTCATGAAGATGACTCTTCTTTTTTTCCTGTCTGTTTTAAAGAGTTACACCTTCCTGGCAAAAGTTGGACCTTCCTAGCAGGCGTCCTAGGGTTTGTCCTCAGCACTACGCTCCTGATTTTTACTGCTATAAAATGTCCAACATGGTATCGCTATTTGATCAGCTACAGTCACCGTCGTCTGGAAGAAAATGACTCAAAGATGTTTGAACAAGAGTTCTCAGCTGACATGAGTTCTTTTCCTACAGTATCAGATACAAGCAACGAAGAACCCATAGTAATATTTGAGAAAATCCATACATTTGTGCCTGGGAAAGATGGATTTATTGAAGATAAATACATAGATTCTTATGTAACTGAGGAGAGTTAATGTCTTAAACAATGGATGATGAACTGACTTTTCAAAACTGTAGTACACTTGTACTTCTGTATTACCTACTTATGCACAACACAAAATGAGGCTAAGCAGTCCATCTCCTTTCCTCTCATCAAATCCATAAAAGATATTGCTTCATGACTCAGGAAGCTAAAAAATGTGGTGATGTGGATGCATCGGTGTCACAACACATATTTCAAAACATGCAAAAAAACCTCATAATCTACCTTTTATAAAAACCTATTTGGTTATTTATGGCAGAGGGGGAGAGCTTACTATATATTGCTTAACATGAATTCGTCTTTACAAAGTAGCTTCTGAAGCTGGCATAATCACTAATGCTTTAATTGTGAAGAATAACTTATCTAAAATGTTGAAGCAGACCCTAGCCAGACTGGGGACTGAATCCAAATCAATGGTGTCACAGCTCAGTAGCTTACTAGGCAAAACTAATACAATCAGAGAACAGAACATTTTGGGGTTTTTTACCTGAATTAGCAGAGCAAGAAAAATCAACTGCTCCATTGCCTTAATTACGTCTACATAAAGTATGACAATACATCATCGTTATTGCATATCTAATGCCTTTGTGCCTTACTTTGCTACTAAACCAAGTTTTTTCCCTTCATATGTTCTTAGCACTTACAAATGCATTCAGGAGTAGAATAGACACATTTGCAAGCTGATGAAAAGCACAGTACTATCGAAAAGATGACTTACTATTAAATGGTAAATTGTTTTTTAAAAGTGCTTATTTATACGTAAAATCTCATTGTTAAGATTGCTGTTACTGGCAACAAGCAGGATCACCTCTCTTTCTCCTGAACATCTCCTGTCCCTAAATCAAACATCTCAGAAACTCACCCTCTCAACCTATCACTACACAAGCTGTTTTCATGGCTTACAAATTCATACTGCAAGCATCCTGCTGTCCTCATCTTCCCCTCCACACACACTCTTACTTTACCAGACAGGAATCTCAGTTTTAGTTCCCACTTCTGCTTGCCTTCCCTACTCTGCTACTCCACTACACAACTTCCAAAACTCATGACCTTGACAGCAGGTTGCCAAAAGACAGGAGACCCCACTGTCACCTTACGTCTCCCTGATGACATGTTAAGTATCTCTACAGCAGTTACTCAGAAGAGCTTAAAGTTGGGAACTCCTGCTGCAGCCTAGCACTGATGTATCATCTTGATATTGCTCAGGTATCACTTGTGGCATGCATCCTGACACTGTTAAGGAACTTCTAAATTAGATAACACCTCAGTTTTGCCATGTTCACTTATGATTTTAACAGCTTTTTGAGAAGCATACACTTCATGTACTTACGCTTGTCTTTCTTTGAAAACTTTATCCACAGTCTGAGTGTCTCGGTCATTCTGAACCTTTAACTTAAAAAAAAAAAAGATATTCTGATATAATATACAACAATAAATATAGGGGTTTTACAAATAAAAAGTTTCCTTTAAATGAGCAAGAAGCTGCTCAGAATGCAATAGAGGAAGAAGCAGCAGAGGCTGTCTGCTCCAGAGGTTTTTTGCAGTTGATACTGAAGAAAGACCTTCTGAAATTGCAGTCTTCCACTGGAAACCAAGGAAGTAAGAAGGCATCTCTCTGTTTTAAAGAGAAATACAAATCAAGTTTGTAACAAATCAATTCACTTACTATTACTGTGAGACCTGTTCCTGGAACACTTAGTAAAATACTGTTTAAGCCTACAAGCAAAATGAAAATTAACACTTGCAAAACATGCTTCTCTTTAGGACGTAGACATTGTAAATTTATTTTTTCAATTGAATGCAGGGGAAAAAAAAACACATTTTGACCAAGAAATACTCAGGTAGTTTTTCATTTTACCAACATCACCTTTTCTAAAACTAGTTTCTTTTGCTTATGGACAAAGTGATTATAGGAAATGGAACATGCCTATGGTTGCCACATGGTGCCACTGACACCTTAAGACTTAGAGAAACACTTTAAATGTCTTAGAAAATACAGAAAGAAAGGAAGAACAAAGCACACTGATTTTGCGGTTAGTCATGTCAGAGACCTATTTAATATTTATTACACTGGAGTAATTTAAAAGGCAGAAGTCAAGAGAACTAATTTACAGAAGACCAGGCACTTTACAAGGCAGTGCAGTCTAGTGAATTTGCCTTTCATAAGGCCATTGTTCTATGCTTCCAAGTCAAATAAAGAATATATTTTAACACTCATAATTTGGATTGGGACAACAGCCTTCTCAAATCTAAAATACAGAAAACAATCACGGGGCTGATAATGCAACATGTCAGGAAATTGCCTCACTACAAACACATTGCTAATATTAGGGTTAATTTAACTAGAATAATTCTGGTTAACTGGAAAAAATTAATGCTATGCTTTTTTATATATTGTCATATGTTCAAAGCAACAAGAATGTAACACACACCATTTCACTGTTGAAACATAGCAAATACCCTAATTCTTACCATATTGTAATCTCGAATCACTTCTGCCATATCCGTATTGGTGTTAAGGATATCCACAACCTGAAATGAGCCAGAATCGAACCTATTATTGCTCTCCTTTTTCTTTAGTTACACACAAAAAATCAGACAAACAAAGTGCTCCTGAAAACACTGCAATTTTCTGTTACTGCAAATGGAAAAAGCATGATTTGGGAACCTTAATAGATCACATGCAGTTTTCAGAAATAATCATCATGACATGTAGCTGTGCAAAACCCACAAATATTACACAGCAGTGATTTGTTAAATCCATATGCAACAACTTCTCCTAAGGTATAGTACACTTTTTTTTCTTTCTCTTAGCTTTTCCTTAATTTTCATCTTTCTCCTTTCCAATAACTGAACAAAAGGCAGTATTAACCAGCACATTTTTAGAGAGAATTGTCAACAAAAAACATGCTGAAGTAAAGCAAAAGCAGTAGAAAGTAAATGAGAGAAGGGAGAGCATTCAGTATCAACAGCTGATAGCAACATACCATGTTGTAGTCTGCCAGCTGACCTTGAAGTTCTTTGATTTCACCAGCTAAAGCCTCTGCCCTAAATACAAAACAAAAAGCCAAACTTCAGATGGGAAAATTTGTATATGCAAAAATAAAATAATGAAAAAAATATAATTATTTAATGTTTCTTTGAAGCCTGCACAACGCCAACAGTAGTCTTGTGACTAAAAAAGTTACCACTGCATCAGCTGCAGTACATCTCACCTTTTTTCACAAGACAAATAGACAGATTTCTCTTGCTTGTACATTTCTACTTCTTCCTGCAGCTTGTTAATTTCTGTTGTAATTTCATTTGTTTTGCTTCTGAAAAAAATAAACAAAAAAGAATCATTAACATTTGAATGTACAACTAAAACACAGATAGAACAGAAATTATATTTTACTACAAAAGATGTGCAACCAGTATCTCTTTCAAAGAAGAGAAGTGAGGAAAAAAGCATAGCTCTATCAGATAAAATCACCATCAGATAGAAAACCTGGATATGGAATGTTTTAATTAGCTTTTTGTTCCTGCTGGTGAAACAGGTGTGCATTATTCTCAAACGGACAGGAAAAAAAATCATAGTATAATTTCACAGAATATGGATATCATTCATATTTAAATTACATGCTTTAGGACTAATTATTCAATACTGCAACATGATCAACGGAGAAAGTGGCGTATGCAACAGTTTCTGTCAGTGTTGGCTCAATGTGTAATCCAAGTAAACCACCTGAAATATACACTAAAACATGCCTAGTTTGTGATGCTATTTCTTACAAATGGAGCTATCAGACCTATCAAGCATTACAGGTGGAAGCTCAAAATCACTGATCGTCCTTTTACTAATGCTGTGGAAGTACATTTAACTTAGCAAGCCTAATAACAAAACGTCAAAGGAATCTACTTGTTCTTGGTCATAAGTATAAAATTCCTTCCTCATACAACATATATCACAAAATGACCTTAACTCTTATAACAAGACAGATTTCATTATAAGTGAAAACCCCTTATCCCATGCTATTGTTAGGCAAAACAAACTTCATGTCAGAAAAGGAACAGAGCATTAAACATTCTGCAGTTTGAATGTATTGTTAAGACATACCTCAGCTGTCCAAGGTAATATGTTTTATCCATTATCTGTCTCTGAGGACCTGACAAAGGAGAACAAGATGATATTTCGTTAGAAAACAGCTGATTTTTATGAACTGCAAACTATGAAAACAATCTGCAGAACTTGCAGGCAGAGAACTGCCATCTCTTCAGTGTTCTTAAAAAGATTTTATCTCATTACAACAAATGAAGGCAGAAATTCATTTTAGACCGTAGTGAAGATAAACATTACTTTTCAAGCTATATGAATCGTTAGTATATAACAAAGTATTTTAATTACTCTGCAGTGATGGAAGAAGACACAATTCATCCTGTTCTGTTATTTTGAATGATTTTTAAACACAGCTCAGGCACAGAAAGAACTTTGTCTTCTCCGACTATCAAGAGTAAAGAAAACAACAGAGGTAAGCTAAAAGAGGCAAACCAAAGTTGCTGAGGGAGGGGAAACTTAATCCATCTCAGTCATACCATTTTAAAACCAGGGCTGGCAATAGATGCCCAGGGCCTGGAGAAAGATCACAGGTTAGCAGGTGAAGGGCAACAGAAAGGACTTCCAGCCAGCAAGTCGGCTTCATCAGGGGCCCAACTGAAGTGTCTCTATGCAAATGCATTAAGAATAAACAAGAGGAGTTGGAGATGTGTGCACGCCTGCAGGGCTACGATCTCATTGGCATCACAGAGACATGGTGGGATGGTTGGAATGGAGGGATACAGGCTCTTCACGAAGGACAGGCAGGGGAGACGAGGAGGGGGTGGGGCATCACCTTCTGTGTCAGTGACCAGCTGGAGTACATGGAGCTCCACCTGGGGATGGATGAGGAGCGAACCAAGAGCCTATGGGACAGGATTAAACGGAGAGCAGGAACAGGTGACATTATAGTGGCTGTCTGCTACAGGTGACCTGACCAGGAAGACGGAACAGAGGAGGCCCTCTATAGACAGATAGAAGCAGCCTCATGCTCACAAGCCCTGGTCCTCATGGAGGACTTCAACCACCCCAAAATCTGTTGGAGAGACAACTCAGCAGGGCATAAGCAAGCCAGGAGGTTCCTGGAATGCATTGGTGAGACCTGCTGTGCTGGACCTTGTTCTCACCAACAAGGAAGGGCTGGTGGGGAATGTGAAACTCAAGGGCAGCCTGGGCTGCAGTGACCATGAAATGGAGTTCAAGATCTTTAGGGGAGTGAGGAGGCTGCATAGCAAACTGACTACCCTCGACTTCAGGAGAGCAGACTTTGACCTCTTCAGGGATCTGCTCGGTGGAATACCATGGGACAAAGCCCTGGAGGGAAGAGGAGCCCAAGAAAGCTGGATAATATTCAAGGGTCACCTCCTTCAAGCTCAGGAGCAATGCATCCCAACGAAGAGGAAGTCAGGCAAAAATGCCAGGAGGCCTGCATGATGAACAAGGAACTCCTGGACACAAAAATGAAGCCTACAGAGGGTGGAAGCAAGAATAGCTAGCCTGGGATGAATACAGAGAAATTATCTGAGCAGCTAGGCATCGGGCTAGGAAAGCTAAAGCCCTGACAGAATTAAATATGGCCAGGGACATAAAGGGCAACAAGAAAAGCTTCTATAGGTACATCAGGGATAAAAGGAACACCAGAGAAAACGTGGGCCCTCTCCAGAAGGAAATGGGAGACTTAGTTACCCAGTATATGGAGAAGGCTGAGGTACTCAAATAATTCTTTGTCTCAGCCTTCACTGAAAAGGGCTTGAGCCACACTGCCCAAATCACAGAAGGCAAAGGCAGGGACTGGGAGAATGAAGAACTGCCCACTGTAGGAGAATCATAGGGAACCTGAAGGTGCACAAGTCCTGATGATATGCATCCACGGATCCTGAGGGAACTGGCAGATGTAGTTGCTAAGCCACTATCCATCATGTCTGAGAAGTCATGGCAGTCTGGGGAAGTCCCTGCTGACTGGAAAAAGAGAAACATAAAGCCCATTTTTAAGAAAGGAAAAAAAGGAAGACCCGGGGAACTACAGACCAGTCAGTCTCACCTCTGTGCCTGGCACGATCATGGAGAAAATCCTCTTGGAAACTCTGCTAAGGCACATGGAAAATAAGGAGGTGATTGGTGACAACCAACATAGCTTCACTGAGTGCAAGCCATGCCTGACAAATTTGGTGGCCTTCTACAACCGTGTTACAGCACTGGTGGATAAGGGAAGAGCAACTGACATCAGCTACCTGGACTTGTGCAAAGCATTTGACACTGTCCCACATGACATCCTTGTCTCTAAATTGGAGAGACATGGATTTGACAGTTGGACCAGTTGCTGGATAAGGAATTGGCTGGATGGTCACACTCAAAGAGTTGTGGTCAGTGGCTCAGTGTTCAATTGGAGATCAGTGACAAGTGGTGTTCCTCAGGGGTCAGTATTGGGAGTTAATGTTAAACAACTGAGTGTTAACATCTTTGTAGTAGACGTGGACAGTAGGATTGAGTGCACCCTCAGCAAGTTTGCTGATGACACCAAGCTGTGTGGTGTGGTGGACACGCTGGAGGGAAGGGATGCCATCCAGAGGGACCTTGACAGGCTTGAGAGGTGGGTCTGTGCAAACCTCATGAAGTTCAACAAAGCAGTGTAAGGTCCTGTACGTGGGTGGGGGGAACCCCAAGCACAAATACAGGCTGGAAGGAGAATGCGCTGAGAAGATGGGTTTAGGATTATTGGCTGATGAGAAACTCAACATGAGCTGGCAATTTGCAGTTGCAGCCCAGTAAGCCAACTGTTTCCTGGGTTGCACAAAAAGAAGCATGACCAGCAGCTTGAGAGAGGTGATTCTTCTCCTCTGCTCCGCTCTTATGAGACCCCACCTGGAGTACTGCATCTAGCTCTGGAGTGCTCAGCACAGGAAGGACATGGACCTGTTAGAGCGAGTCCAGGAGGGCCACGAAGATGATCAGGGGGCTGGAGCACCTCCTGTATGAGAACAGGCTGAGAGAGCTGGGGTTGTTCATCATAGAGAAGAGAAGGCTCTGGGAAGACCTTATAACTGACTTCCAGTACCTGAAGGTGACCTGCAGGAGAGATGGGGAGGCACTCTTGATCACGAGGTGAAGTGATAGGACTAAGGGTAACAGTTTTAAGATGAAAGAGGGTAGATTTAGATTGTATATTAGGAGGAAGTTTTTTACTGAGAGGGTGGTGAGTCACTGTAACAGGTTGCCCAGAGAAGTTGTAGATGCCCCATCCCTGGAGGTGTTCAAGGCCAGGCTGGATGAGGCTTCGAACAACCTGGTCTAGTGGGAGCTGTCTCTGCCCATGGCAGGGGGGTTGGAACTCGATGATCTTTAAGGTCCCTTCCAACCCTAACCATTCTATGATTCTGTGATTCTATGCTTTAGTCTTCCTTTCCTTTCTCCTACTTCTATTAATCACAACTATTCACTCTGCAATTTAAACAGTGATGAAAAGATTTCCTTTACAAACTTAATTTTTTTTTAAACGTTTGCAGACACCTTGATAGGTATTTTCAGTAAAAAATACCTTTCATTGCAGTTTTCATTCCACTTAATCCCTGTTGAGTCACTGGGCGGTCTGCAACTTTTATCTGAGCTGATAAGACTCCTCCAGTAGTCGAAGGACCACCACGAGAACCAGGTCTTGATGTACCAGGAGGCATCTAGGAAAAAAAAAACCAAAAAAACAAAAACCACAAAATTCCTAATTTTTAATTATGTATTTATTATTCTTATGCAATTGCCAAAGCAATGAAAAACTTAAGCTAGTCTCTATACTGTTCTTATAAGAATCGTTTAGGATTTACATGTCTTCAGGTACACAATGCTTCAGTGGTGTTCACTCCAGAAGGGTAAGAGATTACTTTTGAGCAATTGTTTGTTTCCTCTGTCTATAACATAAATGCTATTAAGGTCTCTTGATGCAAGACCTCCTTGACGCTTTTCAGTCAAAATATAGAAAACACAGCTCTCTACAAAATTAAAATCTGTAAATTCCTCATGAGAAAGTCTCACTTAAGTCACAGTACTGAAAAAATTACCAAAAAAACTATAAAAATCCAAATGTATTGAAGTTAATGTTCAATTTTTTTAACATACCGCTGTTCCTATTCTGGTTGCTGATGGAGTCCTTGATGAAGAGGTAGGTCTTGGGGTCAGCCCTATTCCTGCTCTTGAAGAAGGATGAGATACTGGAGGTCTGTGACTGCTGGCCATATTTGTTCCCTTTTAAACTACTCCCCGGAAAGAAGGACAGAAATAGTTCTTTAATTTGCACAAGTTCTTTAAAACTACCAGAGACCAACCTTTAAAGCTTAATTCTTCCCCCTATTAAAAGAAGTTTATTTTTCTTTAGAAATCTGCGAACCACTTCTTTACTGGCAAAGCATGGTACGAGACAGCGACAATGCTCAGAAAGGACCACAGAAGGTCCACCAGTAAGATGAAACAACAGTCCCTGTTCAGTGCTTAGTCAGTCCTCAGTTTATACTGTTACGCAGATAACTCCTTGTAATTCTTGTGGCATTTATTGTTTCAGCATCTGCCCACAGCATTTAAATCTCTCATGAAAGAAGCTGGAAGCTAATAGCTGTTGTAAATATCCATTTATCTGGGTTATCTAGAGACAGCCCTTCAGGCATCACCAGCCACCAATGCAAACCCACACTGCGCTACCCCTGATTTATATTCCGGCCCCTTGAGGGGCTCCCACCCCAGCCGTGCCACACAGAGACAGCTTTTCGACCGCTGGGGCTGCCAGGCAGTTGCTCGGCGGGGCCTGCAGCACGGCCGGCCGCCCCGCAAACAGCCAGGAAGGGTCCTTGTTCCCCCGGGGCGATAAAAGCCCGCCCCCAGAGAGGCTGAGGGGCGCCTGTAGCCGGGGAGGCGCGGAGGTCGCAGCACCGACGGCCCTGCTACAGAACCGCGATACCCCGGGAGCTGCAGGCAGGCGCGGATCCCGCTTCCCAGGCGGCAGAACCCCTTC
>NW_010120441.1:0-707 GCF_000699245.1 Pterocles gutturalis
GAAGCACCTGGGACTTTGCGTACTCCATCTCCTGACTTTGCTGTTGGGATTGAACGAGCAGATGAAGGACGATCGTGTGTCAGACCGCCACTGCTCTGTCGAAGCCCTCTTGCAGTCTGTCAGCAAATACGGACAATTTGTAGAGGGAAAGGCGAAGGGTATTATATATGAACTAAACAGTTTAATGTGTGTCAGCATGCAGCAAAGTTAGATGCAAGAACCAGCTTCTTGCAGTTTTTCTAAGCAAAGTTGATATTGCAAGTGTGCTATCAAATTGCAAAAACAGCAGCTTTTGGCTGACATGGACGCTGCGTCGCTTACTAAAGACGTTCCACTCACAGACAATGTCCCAACAGCTTTGTATCTGGACAGCTGAGCTTGCTCATGCCAGCCGTGATTCTGTGTGTGGTGCACCATCCCTCCATATGCTCTGTGGATGCTGAGCAGTGGGCGCTGTGAACAGCCCTGCTTTGCTCTGGGGAAAAAATTCTGGGGAATTTTTAAGTAGTTGTTTTTTTTAGCCTTGGCCTTAAGTGGACCAGTTGCATTGCACACAGTTTTTGGCTGGAGTCTGACCGTCCATCGTATCGCGTGTAGGTGTTCAGTTCTTGGCTCTGGCTGTAAGGTAGCCCACTAACCTGTGAACCTACAGCAGATTCCTTGTGGCCTGTGGCTGCAGTGGCTTGCGGGGTGTTTATAAAATGGTC
>NW_010120442.1:0-9830 GCF_000699245.1 Pterocles gutturalis
GACCTGCTGTGGCCCAAGCCTCCGCCACAGCTTGCCTGAGAGTCCATTTTCCCCAGAGCTGATGAAGACCTGTGGCAGAGGAAAGAACCAAGATTTTGAGATGAAAGGACCACACGACACTCCGGTCAGTGAAGGAGAGAGAGCGTTTCCATCATTTGCCCGGAAGCATGGTGAAGATTCATGGTGAAGCACGTTTTGTCCTTTGGTGCAGCCCATGAGAAAAAGTGGAGGGACCCCATGTTGGAACTAGAAGTCCCATGCCGGAGCCAGGCACTTGTCATGGACTGTAGCCCTGTTTGGAAGAGGACTCATGCCAAAGTAGTTCTTGAGAAGGACTGTCCCGTGAGAAGGGACCCCACGTTGCAGCCTGGAAAGACTGTGAGGAGCCCTCCCCTGAGGAGGAAAGAGCAGCAGACTGACTGCAACCCCCATTCCCTGCCCTCCTGCACTGCCGGGGTGGAGAAGGTACAGAACAAAGCCTTTGGGCTTTGGGAAGAAGGGAGGGGTGTGGGAGAAGTGCCTTTTCTAAGATGTGTTTTTCTTTCTCTCAGTATCTTGCTTCCTGTTGTAAATACTTAATATAATTCAATTGTTTTCTTGTTCTTCCCAAGACGTGTGGGTTTCTTGCCCGTGACCCTAGGTGGTGAGTGAAACCCTCCCTGTCCCTGCCTCAGCCCACCAGGTGTTTAACAAAAACTGTCCCTGTGGCTTTATAAACCACGACAGCAGGCCAGGAGGTTCCTGGAATGCATTGATGATAACTTCCTTCTCCAAATGACAGAGGATCCAAGGAGAGCTGTTTTGCTGGA
This sequence comes from Pterocles gutturalis, assembly GCF_000699245.1. NCBI lineage: Eukaryota > Metazoa > Chordata > Aves > Pterocliformes > Pteroclidae > Pterocles > Pterocles gutturalis. The sequence continues at coordinate 810 of NW_010120442.1, forward strand.
CCTTGTTCTCACCCACAAGGAAGGTCTGGTGGGGAATGTCAAGGGCATCCTGGGACACAGTGACCATGAAATGGTGGAGTTCAAGATCCTTGAGGCAGCAAGGAGGGTGCATAGCAAACTCACTGCCCTGGACATGAGGAGGACAGACTTTGGCCTCTTCAGGGATCTGCTTGGTGTCCAAGGAGAGCTGTTTTGCTGGACCTTGTTCTCACCCACAAGGAAGGTCTGGTGGGGAATGTCAAGGGCATCCTGGGACACAGTGACCATGAAATGGTGGAGTTCAAGATCCTTGAGGCAGCAAGGAGGGTGCATAGCAAACTCACTGCCCTGGACATGAGGAGGACAGACTTTGGCCTCTTCAGGGATCTGCTTGGTGGAGTACCATTGCACAAAACCCTGTAAGGAAGAAGGGTGCAAGAAAGCTGGTCAGTATTCAAGGATCACCTCCTCCAAGCTCAGGAACGATACATCCTAACAAAAAGGAAGTCAGGCAAAAATGCCAGGAGGCCTGCATGGATGAATAAGGAACTCCTGGACAAACTTAAGCTCAAAAAAGAAGCCTACGAAGGGTGGAAGCAAGGATGGGTAGCCTGGGAGGAATACAGAGAAATGGTCAGAGCAGGCAAGGGTCAGGTGAGGAAAGCTAAAGCCCTGATAGAATTAAATCTGTCCAGGGACATCTAAGACAACAAGAAAAGCTTCTATAGGTATGTTGGTGATAAAAAGAAGACTAGGGAAAGTGTAGGCCCTCTCTAGAAGGGCATAGGAGACCTAGTTGCCTGGCATATGGATGGACAAGGCTGAAGTACTAAATGACTTTCCTGTCTTCACCAGCATATGTTCAAGACACATCACCCAAGCTGCAGAAGGCAAAGGCTAGGACTAGGAGAAGGAAGAACCACCAGCTATAGAAGATCAGGTTTGAGACCATCTAAGGAATCTGAAGGTGCACAAGTCCATGGGACCTAAGGAAATGCATCTGCTTGTCCTGAGAGAACTGGCAGACGAAGTTGCCAAGGCAATATCCATCACATCTGAGAAGTCGTGGCAGTCTGCTGAAGTTCCCACCAACTGGAAAAGAGGAATCGTAACCTCCATTTTTAAAAAGGGAAAAAAGGAAGACCTGGGGCACTACGGGCCAGTCAGTTTCACCTCTGTGCCTGGTAAGATCATGGAGCAGATCCTCATGGGAACCATGCTAAGGCATATGGAAAATAAGGCTGTGCTTGGTGACAGCCAACATGGCTTAACTAAGGTCAAATCATGCCTGACAAATTTGGTGGCTTTCTGCAATGGGGTTACAGTGTTGTCGGATAAGGGAAGAGTGAATGATGTCATCTACCTGGCCTTGTGCCAATCATTTGACACTGCCCAGCATGACATCCTTGTGTCTAAATTGGAGAGACATGGATTTGATGGATGGACCACCGAGTGGATAAGGAGTTGGCTGGATGGTCACATTCAAAGTGTTTCAGTTAATGGCTTGATGTCCAAGTGGAGACCAGTGACAAGTGGTGTTCTTCAGCGATTGGTGTTGGGACAGGTGTTAATGTCTTTGACACTGACATGGACGGTGGGGTTGAGTGCAACCTCAGCAAGTTTGCTGATGACACCAAGCATTGTCACACTTGATGACACGCTGGAGGGAAGGGATGCCATCCAGAGGGACCTTGACAGGCTTGAGAGATGGGCCTGTGCAAACGTCATGAAATTCAACAAGGCCAAGTGCAAGGTCCTGCAGATGGGTTGAGGCAATCCCAAGCACTAGAAGCTGGGCAGAAAATGGACTGAGACTAGCCCTGAGGAGAAGGACTTGAGGGTGTTGGTAGATTAGAAGCTCAACATGACCCAGTAATACACGCTTGCATACCAGAAAGCCAACCGTGTCCTGGGCCGCGTCAAAAGAAGCATAGCCATCAGGTCAAGGGAGGTGTTTAATGCTTTCTACTCTGCTCTCATGAGACCCTGCCTGGAGTATTGCACCCAGCTCTGGGGTCCCCCAACAAAAGAAGAACATGGACCTGTTGGCACGAGTTCAGAGGAGAGCCATGAAGATGGTCAGAGGGCTGGAATACCTCCCATATGACGACAGGCTGTAGGAGTTGGGGTTGTTCAGCCTGCAGAAGAGAAGGCTCTGGGGAGACCTTATAGCAGCTTACCAGTACTTAAAGAGGGCCTTACAGGAGAGATGGGGAGGCACTTTTACTAGGAAGTGTAGTGGTAGGAGAGGGGGTAATAGATTTAAGCTTAAAGAGGATAGATTTAGATTATATATTAGGAAGAAATTTTTCACTGTGAGGGTGCTGAGACACTGGAAGAAGTTTCCCAGATAAGTTGTGGATGCCCTATCCCTGGAGGTGTTCAAGGCCAGGTTGGATGAGTCTTTGAACAACCTGGTCTAGTGGGAGGTGTCCCTGCCCATTGCAGGGGTGTTGGAACTAAATGAGCTTTAAGATCCCTTCCAACCCTAACCATTCTATTATTCTGTTTTCCACTATTTTAACCTGTACAGTGTGCACAGTATTGTCTTTCAGAACAAGATACACTGTTCACAAAAGGGGTTATATATTCTGACGAGTGCAAAGATCTTAACCCTGCTAGAAAAGAGTTTTGTCCATTCTCCAGAGAATAATTCCTTCAAAGAAGCTCAAAAAGCCTGTATCCAACCTCTAAGGAAAATATTTTTAGTAGTTTCCAGTATAGTAATCACTAATAAATTCTTTTACAGTGGGTCAAGTTGTAATACTAATCTATGTATAGTCACAAAGTCTTTTCTTGAGCATTTTGGTAATTTCTTACAGCTGGCAATACTTATGTATGCATATATTTGAGTCATGACAGAAACAAATTATCATAAATTTTATTTATTAAATAAACAGGTCATATAACTTTGGTAAGGAGAAATTTCAAAATGTTGTTTGATCCTGAAATAAAGACTAAATGGCACAAAATACACAGTTCTTCCTTTTGCAGTTTGTTTTTAACAGGTAACAGGTCTTATCGTAAGTTTATGTTCGACGTGTATTTTCCCATCTCACTTCCATTCATGGAGTTTGCTTTGGCTTTCTTGTGATATTAATTGTCCCTTTGGGAGTGTATAATTTTATCCTCTTTGCAGTACTGAACTGTATCTTCATAATTTTTATTTGTTTGTTTTGTAGGGGTTTTTTTTGTTGTTGTTTAGCAGGTTTCATTTGTTTTGGTTTGGAGGTTTTTGGTTAGTTTTTTTTTTTTGGAATGTGGTTATCATAGGCTTTATCTATGCAGTTTTGAGGTAGAGAGAAGCTAGGTAGGTAGTAGAAATGTTTTGCTCTGCTCTATAGTCTGTAATTTAGAGTTCTTTTGCTGAGATAATGTTCTTTGGGAGCATATTCAAACAGGTGGTTCTGCAGGTGTCCTAAGTTGCCTACAATTCTTTCATAATAAATTTGGAATAATAAATTTATTTATGGTGAATAAATAATTTCCAAACTAATGAAAAGAGTAAAAAGATGTTCAGAAAGAGAGATCTGGATTTTTGTCTCTCAGAAATACTATGTACTTTCGCTTATGTTATAATTGGTTAAAATGCCAGACACATATCTTGAACAGGAAATGAAATAATCTATATCATTAGTCACTGAGCTGTGTAATCATGTGTAGTTCTCTGTCATCTCCTGACCAGAAAAGGGTTCTAGGAAATGGAAGAGGCAGATGAACCCCTAACATTCTCTCCCAGATAACTGCATTAGTATATAATAAGGTGGTCAATAATTATCTTTTGTTGAAATTTTGTGGTGTTGTTCTGTTATATACTGAGGGAATGGTCAGAGCTACCCATCAGATAAAATCTTCAAGAGATCTAGATGACTGAAATACCTACTCCAAGATCCTGTTTACATTTAGGCACCACAACAGCACTGAGCTACTAACCCTTGTCAAGACAGAAACATACAATTCATGGCATCTAACGAATTCTACTGGGAGTTTTTCAGTGTTCTTTTGGGTTAGTTAGTATCTACACTACATTTAATTTCCATCTTTTGTCTTTTTGTGACTCCTTAAAAGATATGCTCATCCACTTCCCAAAGATTTTGAGAACTAGCACAGTAATAGTCCAAAATTAATCATGACCTGTCTTTAAACTCATATAATGCTAACGCGAAACCAATATGTGCAGACAAATGTTATTTCAAAGTCAACAAAGCATGAATAAACAAACTGGTTAATAATTTATAGTTTCTAATTTCTTGTATTAAACTTAATTGTACTGGCAAGATATTCAAATCAAAACACTTATGCTAATGAAAAAAATTTGTTCCAAGTCTTTAATTTTTATAACATAATTACCAAAAGACAGAGAACGTAGAATTTAAGTATGAGTCAGTGTCCTGGTTTTGTTTGGGACAGTGTTAACTTTCTTCATAGTAGCTAGTGTGAGGCTATGTTTTGGATTTGTGCTGAGAAGGCGGCTGATAACATACTGATGTTAATAGTTGCTGCCAGGACATTCAAGGACTTTCCAGCTTCTCTGCTGTGCCAGTGTCTGCAGGTGCAGGAGAAGCTGGGAGGGAGCTTAGCCCAAAATTACTGGCTTTGGATTCGAATTTAAGTTCAGGATTGAGACCCAAATTGGCCAAAGGTATATTCCGTATCATGCACATCATGCACAGTACATAGATGGGGATCTGTCTGGAAGTTTAGTCTCTCTCAGTGTCATCTCTCACTCCCTCAGACTCTTCGACTCTTGGGCTCTTATCTCTTTTCCAGGATTGTGGTTTCAGGGCTCTCTCTGCTCAGGGATCATTATCCAGGAATGGACCAAGCCTTGGTCACTGGGTGGTGAGCAGTTTCAGTGTGCATCACTCATTTGTATATTTGTGTATATTACTACTGTTATAATTATTACCATCATCATTATGATTTTCATTTTATTGTAGTTCAGTTAGTAAATTGTTCTTATCTTAAACCATGAGTTTCTTTTCCCTTTATCTCTTTATTGCTCCCCCATCCTGGGTGGTGGAAAGGTGAGTGAGTGGCTGTGTGGTGTTTTGCTGCCAGCCAGCTCAAACTGCAACAGTTATTTAAAGCATGAAGGACTCCACGTTCTTAAATTACAGAATGATAATAGCAATAATAACAATTTTTTATTTTTTATAGTATCTTTCATCTTGAAATAGCAAGATGTGTAATAGTAGTGATTCTTCCAAAATAATTCATGTGGTAAAGCTGCAGACAAGAAGTCAGTATATTGAGGCTAAAATTATCAAAAATCCTGTTATGGATGTAAATCCAATGAAGTAAATGAAGCCCCCTTTAGAGTAATCCTTACATCGGAAGCTTACAGGAAGTTTTACGTAGGGGTACTAATGTGACTGGGATCACAGCAGCATGTAATATTGAGAATGGACTTTAAATACAGATTGAATTTTCAACAGCTACCAAGTACCTATGGCCATATGCAGAATGTTTTAATCATTGAATGATTACTTTTTACACAGGAATGCCTACAAACACAAGGCTAATAAAACATTTGGCCCTAGGAAATTCTGCTAACTAAATTAACTACAAAAACATTTATGATCTGTGGGAAATATTTAAATCTGAATAGATCTCATTTAAAAGATGACAAAACTCTGTGCTCAGGTTGCATTAAAATGTACTATTATTTTTCCTCCTTTCCCATTTACAAGCAAAATGTTAGTAATTTTACATATTTTCATGCAGAAGAACAATATCAAATTCACTTGCAACTGCTAAATGTCATCAGTGATCCCTTTGGAAAGAACAAAAGAGTAATTTGTATAAAGGGTAATATCTCCCGGGACGTAGTTTTATGACATGTCATGACCTGACTGAAAAACATAATTATGTTTAGGGAATAACTGTAATCTTTTGATCAATAGGCTTTCTTGAGTTGGAACTGTTTGAAGTTTGGGCTCAGATTTAGATCTCTTTTCAGAAAAATAAATCATAAATGTGCTAAATCTGAGGGATTAAAATTAGTTTAAATTTCATATACTAGAGATCAGAATGGACATAATCTTTGTTGAAATTTTTAAATTACATCCTTTCACTGTATTTCTTTGAAAAAGAAGAAAAATCTTGCAAGAAAAACATCTGCTTATTATTATTACTTAAGATGACTGCAGAAAAAAACTTCGGCTTACAAATAGGAGTACGAAAGTTTGTCAACAGATCTAAAAATAGGTTGCATGTTGTCTCTTTGATTAGTGAAGTTATATACCAATAGGGCGTTTTTTTTTTTTTTTTTGTGGGGAAGAAATCACTAACAAATGCAGTCAGTGTATTCTGTACTTCATCTCTTGGTATGCAACATCACTAACTGAAGTGAAAAAAAGCTAATGATTCTAGAAATCTTCAATTACTGTCATGCTGCAGTCTTCTTATTCTCCTAGAAATGGGAACTTAATCAAAGCTCTAATGACAAGTTCCAGACATGGTAATAAAAGTAGTCTGAGTCACAGTGGCGATGTGTTGTCTTCAAACAAAAAAAGTTCAAATCCATTCTGCACAGTTTTCCTCCTAGAAATCCCCTGCTGTAATCAGGATAAATATGCAGAGCCAGCTGTTAAGGCATGGTGTAGGCATCTCTTAATTACATTCTTCTCTCTCTGGTTGCATTTATCATTCTTCTAGTAGGCTGCAAAATCCTTATATACATACAGCTTGTATATTTTCAGAGTAGAAGTAGCCACACATAAACATCAATGAGCATGGTTTCTTATACATAAAAATATAACAAAATATAAATACTCATATATGGCATCACTTTTTTACCCATTTGATATTTCATATTGAAGAAATAGTACATGGAATTAAGCCCTGGGAGGTTAAAGGATGATCTTTTTGTATAAGATATCCTTTTCTGTATTTGTTCTAAGTTAGATTTTTATTTTTTTTTTTAATCCAGAGATTTTCTTGTCTCAGGTTGTAAATGTCTTCCTCTAAAAGGAAGTCCTTGTCAAAATAGACAGATTACCAGTCCTACCACTAGGCAACAAAAGAAATGTATTTCTTAGAAAAAACAAACACAAACCCAAAATTACTTACCGCAGTTGCCTTTTTTTCTGGTCAAAACTCATGTTCTTCATGGGCTTTCTATACTTTTAATACACTATTGAAACAGCTGATGAGCAGAATCAGAGCAGCTAGTATGTCTATTTATAGGAATAGTAAGTCCAAAATATTTTACTTCTGCATTAGCAGAGCAGGTCTCCAAGACCTTTTATTTTTTTTCTTTTTATATGTTATTAGATGCTTATAAAATTAAGATTCCTTTACTTTTTGTAATGAAACTACACAACAGATTTTCCTCAGTGTACTGACAAGCATTAGTATTTAGTAATATCTATACAAATAAACAGGAAAGGTCATAGACCATTCTCTGACCCTTGAGGGAGAACCGTAGCTCCTTTCCATATGATTAAAATATCTCCCTGAGGAGGATGGCCTTACCTATAATGCTACTGATAAAGGTCCCTGTCCCATGTTGTTCCCCAAATCATGCCCGTGTATTGTGAATCAAAGCACAAAACTGTATGGATCAGCACATACCAGTGCTCTGGGGCCGCACCTTCGCTCTGTTTTCACTTGCATGTATGCAGTCTCTGAAGTATACATGGAAATCACGTGATTATTTATGCAGATATTAACTGCTAGTTCTTTAAAAGGATCAGCCACTGCTAAGCATTTTTGGAGCTGAGTCAGTCTTTAAAATTTCAATGGCATATAAGAATTCTTACTAACTTGCTACAGTTCCATCTTCTGATCTTAAAAGTACTAGTGTTTTAATGTTATCTAATTACAACATGTATCAAGATACCTCCAAAGTTGCAGAAAGTGAAGGTAAGAACTGGGAGAAGGAAGATCCACCCACCATAAGTGAAGATCAAGTTTGAGACCATCTAAAGAACCTGAAGGTGCACCAGTCCATGCGACCTGATGAGATCCATCCACGGGTCCTAAGGGAACTGGCAGATGAAGTTGCTAAGCCACTATCCATCATATTTGAGATGACAGTCTGCTGGAAAAGGGGAAACATAACCCCCATTTTCAAGAAGGGTAAAAAAAGAAGACCCAGGGAACTACAAGCCAGTCAGTCTCACCTCTGTGCCTGGCAAGATCATGGAGCAGATCCTCCTGAAGGCTCTAGTAAGGCACATGGAAAACAAAGGAGAGGTGATTGGTAACCAGGATGGCTTCACCAAGGGCAAATCGTGCCTGACAAACCTGGAGGCCTTTTAGGATGGAGTTATAGCATCAGTGGACAAAGGAAGAGCAGCTGATGTCCTCTACCTGGACTTCTCTAAAGTCTTTGACACTGTCCCTCATGACATTCTGGTGACCAAATTTGAAAAATATGGATTTGATGGATGGACCACCCACTGGATAAGGAATTGGCTGGATGGTCACATTCAGAGAGCTGCGGTCAATGGCTCAATGTCCAAATGGAGACCGGTGACGAGTGGCATTCCTCCGGGATCGGTACTGGGACCGGTGTTATTTAACATCTTTGTTGGTGACATGGACAGTAGGATTGAGTTCACCCTCAGCAAGTTTGCGGATGACACCAAGCTGTGTGGTGCAGTCAGCATGCTGGAGGGAAGGGATGCCATCCAGAGGGACCTGGACAGTCTTGAGTGGTGGGCCCATGCCAACCTCATGAAGTTCAACAAGGCCAAGTGCAAGGTCCTGCACATGGGTCGAGGCAATCCCAAGCATAAATATGGGCTGGGAAGAGAATGGCTTAAGAGCAGCTCTGAGGAGAAGGACTCAAAAGTGTTTGTTGATGAGAAGCTCAACATGAGCCAGCAATGTGTGCTTGCAGCCCAGAAGGCCAATTGTATCCTGGGCTCCATCAAGAGAAGCGTGGCCTGCAGTTCAAGGGAGGTGATTCTCACTTTCTACTCTGCTCTCGTGAGAGGCTACCTGGAATACTGAATCCAGCTCTGGGCCCCCCGATGCAAGAAGGATGTCTAGCTCTTGGAGCGGTCCAGAGGAGAGCCACAAAGATGATCA
>NW_010120442.1:9897-17262 GCF_000699245.1 Pterocles gutturalis
GGTGCTTATAGTTCCGGAAGGCTGCCTTATGAAAGGACTAGAATGTGGAAACTGTGGAAAATGGCTTGACAACAACTGTAATGAGGATGTTGCAGGAATAGTCTGTAAGATAAATGTAGTGATTTATTGCCAAGGAGAGTTTAAAGTATGGTAACAAACTGACAGCATGTTAGAGTGGGTTGGACTTGGTTTATAAATTGTGTATTTCTTTCCCCTTAACTAAAGGGGCTTTGCTGAGGCTTTGAGCAACCTGCTCTAGTGGAGGGTGTCCCTGCCTGTGGCAGGGGGGGTGGAACTTGATGATCTTTAAGGTCCCTTCTAATCATGATTCTATGATTAGTAATATGGAGTTACAATTGACCCACATACCTTCATACACACAAAATAAAATTAAATTTCTGATAGCATAAACAATACTCAATGAATATAGGAGTTTTTTTATTTTGTTATGTGATACATTTACTTGCGAGAGTGACTTCAAACTCTTCTTTCGACTCAGGACTCTGTATCTGGTTTTCGTGGAAATACCACACTCACCATGTGCTTCATAGTAAAGACTGGATATTTTTTGGTGGTTCAGTTTCCTAGAAAATTCCTGTGTTTTGGCTTGCAGCATTTAAATTAAAGGATAAAGTATGTCAGATTTAAATTAGTCAAAAAGAACTTGTTTTCTATTTTGTTTTGCTTCTTATTGTTATTGGTTTTTCTTACTTTTTCTGACTTGATGGAGAGTGCTGAAAATTTACTAAATACATTTTGAAAAGAGTAAAAAAATTGAATTTTCTCGTAAAGTAATTTGCTCATGTTTGTGTCTAGTCAGATGACATCTGTTTCTTAATTAGATGTATAATTCTGAGAATTGAATGTATGGGACAAATATTCATATTTTAAGGTTCAATGTTCATATTCCTTAATCCGAACTTAAAACTGGCTTTCGTGAACATCCTGCCAATAAGCTTATTCAATGAAATATTTACAGACATCTAGCACAAAGGGGATGCAAACTCAGCTTAAGCATACTTCCATCTCTTATTTAAGTACATAAAGACAGTTCTTGAGGTATTAACCAAGCTGCACAAGTAATTGACCTATCTAATTCACAGAATGGTACCGGAGCAGACTGCTGTCAGTGACAGATAGATTTGTTGTTAAACAGTCCATCACATTCTCAGAGAGCATATCAGGCTCAGCCTATAGTAGGAGTATCTTACAACAGCAACCCTGTCATGCTAATTGCTAGACCAAATTTTGTGTTGGCTTTATGTGGAGATAAATTATTTAGAGCAAATAACTTGGATCACGATGAGCTGGCAGTTTAGAGTGCTTTAGGGAAGATATTTACTGAAATTAATTTATGCTTTAAGAATATGAGCAGACAATCAGAAAATGTGCACAATATAAGCTGTCTTAAAATATTATTTTTTTTTAAAGCTTATACACCAATATTCATGTTATCTTTCTGTGTAGGTAAGGAGGAGTCCAGAACCTGCTTGTAATATAAACCCTAAATAAATATAATTTTTAAAGACAATTTTGTTATTTCATTTAAGTATTCTTGTCCTTACATTTTTTCAGCACATAGGTAGTTTAACTGTTAGATTGCCATAGGATAATTCTGCTTTTGCTAGGACTGTGAATAAAAGTTATGTCAATATATAAAATATAACTGATTAATTGACTAAACAAACGAGACATTATGTTATTCTAGAGAAGTTAAAGTAATTGTATGAGAGAATATAATTAAAATTTATTGATAATGCGGACCAACTAGAGCAACTCTAATGAATTAACTGACCCAAATATTCTCATTCATAGAAAATACTCTCTCTCTCTAATTTGCATATTTGTAGTAATAAACTAAGAATGTTTTAAACGATAAGATTAAAATAGGTCTTCATACAGTATGATTTTTATATAAAGCTCAATTAGATTTTCTGCAGTTCACATTGCCCACTGTATCACTTGGGACATGGAGATCTAAGATAACACTTGTTCTGCACTGGTTTATCCCAAAGGGTTGGACAACTGGCCATGGATCAAGATATAAGAGCCACGTATTTTTAATAACTCAGCTGCTTTCCCACCAGCACCTATCCAAGAGACAGAGGCATGTCCTTTTAGCTTACAGTTTCACACTCTGGGCAGGGTTTCACCACCTAGTATTCCTTCTTGGAAGGCAGACTCCACAGTTCACCTCAGCCCCCCTAAATCTAAATACTTGATTTTCAGATCTCCATTTGACTTACAATGTCCCCTCTTCAGGAATATATGATAGCCGGGAGACAAAGACTTCTCAAAAGTATGCACAAAGTGATCACTCTGTCGTTAAGAGTGCAAAAGATACATGAGGTTAATCTGGATGATTATCATGTCTGAGGTATTCCTGTTGGAAACACCTCAAAAGTCTTGCTTATTTTCTCCTCAGAATATTGCCTTCCCATAGATGTATTCCTGATACTGAGGGAGCTCACTTTACCTTCTTTTCCCCTCACCATGAAGTCTTTTATTCATCTTTCTGTTGCATTCCTTTTAATTAGCACATTTTTGGCCTCAGCTTTTGTCTCTGATAGAGCTTTCTGCAGAAAAACTAGCAGCATTTTATACAACTTTACTGTAAGAAACATAACACAGCCTCCTTACCAGACTTAAGTGATGCATTTTTAAGCAGTACATGAGGACTGAAAATTATATCACAGATGGTCAAATTGGGAATGCAATGTTTAATTTGATTCCAGTATGGCCTTTGTAAAACAAGGTGTGTGAGACAATAGCATATTTCTACTATTGTCTCTATTATTTCTAATGAATGCTCAGTACAGGGGCTCACAGTTTCACCTGCACCTGCACACAGAGGCACAGCAGAGGTGCTGAAAAGACGTTGACTGTCCCGGCAAGAACTATAAACATCACTGTTAACAGTTTTCTTCTCAGCACAAATACAAAACATAGCCTCTCACTAGCTACTATGAAGAAAGTTAAGTCCGTCTCAGCTGAAACCATGACATGGGTATATGTGACTTTTTTATAGCATTTCTTCTCGATACTCCACACCTCACCCCACACTGATGCAGTTTGGGTTAGCTAATGGCAAACTCCAAAGGACTAAACTGGTTTTCTTCAGAATCAATACAAGTTTGCAAAAAATTATTGTTATAAACTTGCAATTTTGCAGACAAAACACATTTCAGATGAACATCTATAAACTCATTTGCCTCATGGTCTACACAGTATTTTTGACTACACTGATACTGTTTACCCATCATATTTCTAAAGCCTAGGTAGCATGTGGATTTCTAGGATTTCTTTAGTCCTTTAATAGGATTTTCTATTTTATTTTTATTATCTCATTAGCTAGGTTAACGGTGCTGCTTGATTTTCTAGTAAATCTGCCTCAGGTTACTAGTCTACTTTCTTTCCACATCACTTCAGAATCTCACAGTAGTTTTTATTCTAATCAACTGCAAAGATGACCTGCAAATTAATTGAATATGCAGTCTTGATCTTTGATCAGTTCTCAAAACCCAAAACTTTTCTCCTTTTAGCAATTTGTTGTCGGTGGTGTGTGTACATGAACAAACTACAGTACAGAAAAGTTCTTTGCTCCTAATCTTTGACGTTTACTGATACTTTAGTTCCTACATCCTCAACAGAAAAAAAAAAAAAAAAAAGAAAAAAAGAAAAAAAGAAGAAAACTGAATACTACTTTAAAAGCAACAGTCCCTAAAAGACAGTGTATAACTCACTTCTTTTTCAGAAATTAGTCCTTAATAGAGCAAAGGATACTCCTGATCTGATGGCTGTTTCCTGAGTTATACTGACATCTACTCTCCACTATCAGAGACAGGAAGGACACAAAGGAAAACTCCAGACCTTTCTACAATATCTTTTCTACTATATCTACTTATCTCCTCTTTTCAAAAGTTCCTTCTGTGTTTTCAGTAAAAGGGATTTTCAGACCTCCTGTTGGTCAGAGGGTTTTTTCTTTCTCCTTCCCCTTCTCCCTAATGTATCTGATAAACACTTTTGTTGTATACCTTGATTAGTACATCCTTGGTTTCAGACTGCTTGGCTCTGCTGCAGTTTTCTGAATGCACACTGTTAGAACATGAATATCATTTTAAAGAAACAGTAATTGTGCAGCCTTCTTTCTCAATTAATAATTGACATTATTATGTAATCATCACTTGATGACCATAAATGTGATAAACAGAATGGAATGCTCTAACTGAGTAACCCTTCTTCCTTCATCATCCAGTCAGTCCTTGGCTTTACATGCTCTCTTCTGGGTTCCCCACCACAGGAAGCAGCCTGGTTGCAGTTTAACTTCAAAAACCAGATTCTTAAGCACAGCTGCAGCGTAGCGATGTCTCTCTGAATCAAAACCTTAAAATGTTTTGTCAAATCTAAATAGACAATATTCTTTTAAGTGCAGAAGAAATAGTCTTCAAAAGGCCTGAAAGTGTAGCAAATAAGCTTGCTACAAAGCCATTAATAATTAAAAAGTGAAAGAGGAAATGAACTGTTTCAAGAAATATGTCTGTACTAACATTGTCATCATCCTCATAGCCTTGATTCAACAAGATCTAAGTTCCACGGGAGTAAATTGAACTGCTGCATGTATCTCAGAGCTTTACACTTTTTGTAGTGGAATCATAAATATAATAAGAAGGACAAGTAATCTTAATTATAGTGTTAATAAATTGAGTAGTACATACGGTTACAAGTCATGACTCTGTGTGTGGCTATGAAATATAACATGTTAAGATTCTTTGTTTCATTTTATTAAAAGTTTCTACTGGATAGGGAAGAAAATTTTAATTTGGTCAATTATTCTGATATGAAATCTGAAAAATATCTATTAATTGGGATTGTGTTACTGTGAAACACATTTCAATTTGGAAGAAAAATCATTGGACTAAATTTTAAAATTAAAAGACACATTCCATATGCAAATAGTTTAATTTAGCTTATAATGACCATATTGTAATGTTATTTTTTTTGTTTTGTCAAGAAACATTTTACTTTCACAAATCTCTGTTACTGACAGAAGACTAATATACCTATTTATCTTGATATAATCAAAGATACCAATGCAGAAACCAAAAAACAATAGAGCAATAGACATTTGGCTTCTTTAACAAAAATAAACTACTATATGGTGCAATGGTATGCACGTATACAAGAAATATCAGCCACTACAAAAATATTTCAGATATCTCCCAAAATTATTATTTTTTACAATTTTTGTCTGAGTTTAAACTATTGTTTTCTTTTTTAAAACATTGGCATTGAAGGTGGACCTGGTAAGCATTTGAGCCCAGAAGACCAATTGAGAGGTCAAGTTCAAGGTGAGTTAAAACCCTGCTTAACTCTATAGGTATTTGAAAAATACGTACTCATTTTTTAAGTAATAAAATGTGTTACACACCCAGAGTTCCATACCTGGTCATTACCAGAATTGTCAAGGCTCTCTTCTGTTTATGACTACTTCAGACAAATGGTCTTGTGTCTATGTCTTGAGAAGTACCTGAACCAGTTTTTGACCACAGCTAACCTACACTATAAGAGTTAATGAAGCTCAGAGTAACAGTCACATCATTTTTTGTGTAAAATCTCTGGAATAATACCTGGTAATATACAGAGGTAGTGACAGGGATGTAGTTGTTTGCGCTCATTTTTACGTAACAGATTAGTGGTTAGATTTTATGTTCAAGATGGTAAAACACTAGATTCTGTGTCTTTTTTCATCTCTAAATACTTTCTCTGGATTCAAGTCTTAATTTCTCCTCTCTCAAAAGAAGAATCTAACCACCATCCTGGGAAAGAAGGAAGATAGGTTCTCCACATTTGCTAGTTCTGTAAACTATGCTGAAAAATATGAAAGACCCTTAGGGACATAGAGAAGGCAAAAGAGCAAGCATGACCTGGTAGCCTGATAACTGAGATAATTTGGGAGCATGAAAGTCCTTAAATCTGATTTCTGCTCTTATAACTGCTGATGTGTTTTCCGTTTCATAATATACAAACAAACTGCAAAAAAAAAACCCCACTTTCTCAGATGAATGGTCCCATCAGTGGGTTGAGAGGCAGGGAACTTCTTGTGCTTATTCTCACTCATCCCATAAATCTTAAATTCTTAGCTGCAGTGTCAAAGCTCTGTCAGAAGGGCTGGAGAGAAAGCTCCCTCCCTTTCCATTGGTTAAGTCAGTCTCCTGGGAAATGCAGGTTTAAACTGCCTCAGGCTGAGGAAGCCACAGAAATTATATCTGTTACATCTTGAATGTGTGCTCTGGGCGATCATATGAAAGGTGGACAACACTGACACTTCCAGACATTTTTCAAAGGAAGCAGAGGGGGAAAAGATCCAGTTCTCCACACAGAAAAAGACTGTCAACCTAAAAGGAGAATTTTTCACTCTACTAATTGCCATCTTAAATAACCAGTGAATTTGGAGCAGTCAAGGAGATGCTCAAGTTCCCTCTGTTGTTTTCTGTTGGCTAATTTGTGTGTTATCCTGCTAACTGTGCTGGCTAATGGAAAACTTGTTTCCTAGTGTTGTACTATTTTACTAAAATGTAGATGTAAGTTCAGTAGATGATGATAAATTGTAAATTTTATTCTGGGATCCAAATGGTTTCATATGTATAAGGGCCTTCTCTCTCATTTCCCCAGCATAATTCTGAGACTGGTTTTTCACTTTCAGTGTGCATATTTCCCGCAAGTCTGAAGCATTCACAATACACCTCTGGGTCTACTTTCTTTCCCTGACAGATTACTTGTCACAAAAACTACATTTCCTTAACCAAGACCAGATGTCCTGTTACCTCTGTGGTCTCAGTCGCCGAGATCAGCTGCTTCCGAGCCAACCCAGCTCCGACAGACCGACTGATCACGAGGCACAGTGGGGTTTTTGGGAGACTCCTTCGCCAGGAAAACCCCGAGACAGCAACCTCCTGCCGCCAGCTCTCCCACGAGAGGCTGACGTGGCACGGGAGTTGCTGGGGCAACCGCAGTCACCACCCCTCCCCCAGTCCTTAAATTTTTACCGGGAGGGCGGAGAGCTAGCTCTCCACCCACAGCGAGTACACAGGTCAGGGGCACCATCTGTGGCTCGTGTAGTGGGATGCTGAAGTTTTGCTGGGTGCAGAAGCCTCACAAGACAGCCTTAGGAGCCCAGCGAGCAGGAAGGGTTCCTCTGAGAAGGAGGGAAGAACTAAAGACCAGGTGCTGCAGCAGCGGGTGTGGGAGGTTGTGCAGCAGGGCACAGGAATTCTGCCCCTCCTCGCTTGTGAGTCCTACCTCTCTATTGGTAGTCTGTGACTGCTGTTTTTTGTCATGGTCTCCACCAGGCAGACAGCTTGCCCC
>NW_010120443.1:0-1470 GCF_000699245.1 Pterocles gutturalis
AGTGTCAGGGAAAAGCAGTAAAAGCCACAAGTTGCAACCTGGGAAGTTCAGGCGGAATGTTAGGAACAATTCATCACTCTGTGGAGATGCAGACATTGGAGAAGGTTAGAAGGTGGGGAATCTCTGCTCTTTGACAAAGCCCCGGCTGAGCAGATCTAGACTTGACATTGGTCCACCTTTGAGAGGTAGGGCAGATAAGGCCAGAGGTTCCTTCCAACCAACATTTCTGATACTGGCAGCACAGCAGAGCCCTGACACCTGCATCTTCCCTTGTCTTTCCTCTCACTGCTATGGCCAGCAAGCACAGGCTGATGTATGTGAATTCACTGCAGCTCCCCACAGGGAGAGAGACTCACCTTGCTTCTTACCTTTGCAGGCACAGTTGCCATTTTGTTACAAGAGTCCAAAAGAACAGCAGCCCTTTATCGAGATCTACATCAGGAACATGGCAGAGGAAATTTGGCTCCTTATGAAAGACACACGCAACAACATCGTGGTTTGGAGGGCATCACTGAGATCAGGTAGGAACAGCAGGTCCATCTAGGGCCTCAGTCGCCTTAGCAAAACCAGAGGTGCACCACCCAAGCAGACCTCACGCATCTTGTGGTCATGGTTGTCCACGCATCCTGCAGGGAGCAAACCCTGGGTATGCAGCAATTGGCCGCTGGAGAACAGGGACCTGAAGGGACACCCCAATCTCAGTAGACCAGAGCTTCAGATTTAATGTGGAGTTCCAGATGCTGGGGTTTAAGAGAGCATGACAGCACTAGTGGTGTCTCTCTGTTCTCTTGGCTAGTGTTTGCAGAGAAATCTGACTTATTTTTAAAAGCCCTTTAATGTAACAAACACCCGCAGACGTGCTCATGCAACCACTCTGCGATGCAGAGGAGGTAAGGAAAACACCAAAATTTTAGTGACAAGCAACATCTTGAAAAACTACACATTCCAGCCAGCACCACTCTTGCAGATTTCCTGGGTGCGACACCATGTGAAACAACACCCAGAACGCACAGGATCGGGGCAAGGCCAGATGGACCAGAGCCTGCCTTCACCGTGCGTCTCTGCTCACACGGCACCACCAACGCGGCATGCAGCGAGCCTGCTGATGGTGTGGGGACTGCTCTTTCATGGCATCCCGAGACCTTGTCACAACCGTTCTGCTTTAGGGCTGACAGTACTGGCCTGGGTCTCATGCAGAACCTCAGCCAGGACAGCAGACGACGGAGGCAGAAGGAGCAGCGTTAGCAATGGCAGGTGCCAGGACTCATGTTCATGTCCCCTCTGGGAGGACAGAGGCGCGCCCAGCTCCAGGGCAGCAGGTTCCTCAGCTCCACACCTCTCTGCCCAGCTGCTGCCACGTCGGCTCAGCAGCCAGCGCACACGCCACTGACTTCACACAGCAACACCCCCCTGTGGGGTCCCCTGGGGGATAGCTGGGCAGAGGAGCTGTGGGCAGCAGCAGTGTCTCGC
>NW_010120443.1:1762-3331 GCF_000699245.1 Pterocles gutturalis
TGTCAGGTCAGTACAGTGCTTCAGAGCTGCATTTCTGGAGTCTGCATCTATTTCTCTGGAGCTCACCATCCTCTGGTTTAAAGCAGATATCAGCCTCTTTTCCCATCCTTACGACACTTGCTAGACAAAAAGCCTTGAAAGCTGCAGTCTCAAACTTTTCTTCTCACATTGCTGGCAGCATGCTCTGTGCCAAGCTGGTGGGCAACGCGGCATAGTGCAGGCGACCCCCCCGACTGGTTTGCCTTCTCTGGGGACAGAATCAGCTGCAGCTAGGACAGTTCACGGTCCATAAATAACGTTTCATTGGCGTTCCAGTAAGTGGTGTAGCTGCTGCACCCCATACAGCCAGCTTGGGGGCTGGCGGCCCCTGTGCCAAAGGGGAGCGTTTCCCACAGGAGTGACGCCCCTGGGAAGGAGCCCGCGACCAGGCATCAGCAGAGGGCATGGCAGGGCCACCTGCACAGCAGCCCCAGGGCTTTCTGACCAAGGGGCTTTGCTTTCTGCTTGCTTTAAATACAGTAACAACAACATGCTGCCCGGCAGTTTGCAGGTGTTATCCCAGCCTAAATTCTCCAGACCACATTGGCCTACAACCTGCCTGAGAGCACCAGGAGAGCAGGGTGTCAGACAAGAGCGAGGACAGGACAAGCGGCAACGTTTTTAAACTGAAAAAGGGCACATTTAGATTGGACATAAGGAAGAAATTCTTGATGCTGAGGGTGGTGAGGCAGTGGAACAGGTTGCCCAGAGAAGTTGTGGATGCTCCACTGCTGGAAGTGTTCAAGGACAGGGCTCTGAGCAATGTGATCCGGTAAACGATGTCCCTGCCCATGGCAGGGGGTTGGACTAGGTGATCTGTGAAGGTCCCTTCCAACTCAAAACTATCCCGTGATTCTACAAGGAGATGCCCGTCTGGGTGCCCACTTCAGCCTCGCGTACGAGGACTGGGTGGAGGCCTGGGAGGAGAAGCCGGGCAGCACTGCCCACTGCACCGACCATGGCTTGCTCAGCACCCCGCTGGCATCAGCTGCCTTTCCAGGCTCTGTTTCTTTACAATGCACTGGCAATCCTGCAATTTCTGAGCTTTGCGGGCAGCACTGCCCACTGCACCGACCATGGCTTGCTCAGCACCCCGCTGGCATCAGCTGCCTTTCCAGGCTCTGTTTCTTTACAATGCACTGGCAATCCTGCAATTTCTGAGCTTTGAGCGACCTGTGTTCTGAGTTAGGAGCTCCTCACCTTGCAGGGCGGGAGGCAGGATGGGAACTTCACTGTTGGAATCCCAGATGGGACAGTTGCCGGCAGCTGATAGGGGCTGACACCAACCTCACCTCCCCCAGCTCTGACTTCACATTCCCACCCCCTTTCTTGCCCTTCCTCCAGTGCTCCTGCCGCTGGTGCAGAGGGTGCCCATCCTTTGTGGTGGAGGGATGGAGACACGTGGCTGTGGGACAGGATGCGCGTCCGCTGGGTTAAGACGCCGCGTCCCGCAGCGTGGCACCCACCTGCGGCTGCCCGGCCATGTGCAGCACAGTAAGATGGGCTTGGTGTCTGCTAGGCGCAGCCTTC
>NW_010120444.1:0-25779 GCF_000699245.1 Pterocles gutturalis
TACTGGATGTATTCTGCTGCGATACCTTCTCTCTGAGCTCAGGTTCACAGATGGGAAATGGAGACACTGAAAGTTTTCCACAGTAAATAAAACCGGGGGACTGGGGCGCGGTGTAGCAGCAGCTGCAAAACCCCTTCCCCGGGTCACGCTGGTCAGGGCCCGAGGGGGGGATGGCTCATCTCGGTGGCTTCCTCTCAGTCCAGAAGAGCGATCGCATCTCCTGCTTGCCCCCTGTTCTCTGTTAGGCCAAAGATAGCCATTCACACATGGCAGAGCCTCATACAAATCAGCCCCACGGGCTGAAGAGTTTTGTTGGAGTGGCACGAGGGGGTCACCGGCAGTGTCCCCCCAAGCTGCCTCCCGGGCGAGGCCCTACCAAAGGTGAATCCCCCTCCAGGGTCCGGGGGCTCCCTCACGTGCCTCCTGCTGCCGGGATGGGTAATGGGATCGTGGCCCGTATCAGAAAATATCCAGACATGTAGCAACAACAAAGACAGGCCTGTTGCGGCAAGTGGGTTGTTCGTGACTGGCAAGGACAGTCTTTGTTCGCTAACTTGGAAAGCATTTTGAAATTTATCTAAACACTGCTATAGGAGGGTGGTTATTATCTCTTTGTGAGTAAGAGAGAAATGAAACAAATACAGCTCCATCTGAGCAAGCTTCTTTCTTGGTTAATTTATAACATACTTCAGATATCTCTGAAAGCACTGTCCAAATAAATTTATCTTGTATATATATTTATATGTAAGGATATATGTATAACTTACTGACTTAAAGTTCCTTATACTAATTGCTTACTAACATCATCACTTTTGCTTCCTCATGTTTGTTAGTCAAGAACCCTGTGGACATTTTAAATTTAACTTGTCTTTCTGAATATTGTTATAAGCCTGTTATGCCCCTTTCTTCTAGAAAAAAGTCCTCTTTCAGTTCCTTTTGTGATTCTGACAGGCATTATAATAGCAGTAAAAACATCTCCATGTGTAACCCTACCTGGTTTACATAACACATGCCATTTTCTCTGCTAGCTTCTACTTTATCTCTAATTATTAGACATCTAGTCCTCTTTCTTCTGCAGCCAAGTTCAATATATCAGAAGTAATGAAAACCTGGTTGGTATTCTACTTGCTTTTCTTTGTATATCCTTCCTTAAAAGCCAAAAGCATGTGTGTGTGTGCATGTGCATTCACGCTATTTTCAGACCATTCACAGTTAGCTCATTCTCTGTTATTTTCTTCTGAACTGTTCTTTTATTGAGATGATACAAGCAAAGTTTCACAGAAAAATGTGTAGATCTGTTTCCTGGTAAAGACAGTTTGAATTTCCTTTTTACTGGTATCATCTCATCATTCTTTAAACAATTTTTAAATCCACCCAGTTAAACCCATTAAGCCTTCTTTCTTGGCTTTTTCTTTAATCCTTTTCATATACACATTATTTCTCCTCTCTCTATTTTCTAGGTCGTCAAATTGAAGAGTTAATTTTTTATTCATTTTCTGAGCTTCAGCAATTATAGAAAATATTTCTTTTGTGATGTCTCTGTTATGTCTCAGCTGTTTCAACTTTCTTACTTAAATCCCTTTTCTCATGTACTTTTTATTGAATGAACTCTCTCAGCACCTATTTTAAATGCGAGTACTTAATTAAATCTTGTTGTTTGCAATAATACTGCTTTAGGATGGAAGTATCATCAAAACACATAAACTGACTAGGTCTAGGCAAGCCAGCATTTGCTCAAAAGGTTGCCAAGGTAAAAGCAGTGTGTTCTGAGCAGTTCTGCCTACCCAACCAAAAAATACAAAGTATTCAATTATGTCATGTTAATTCAAATTACTTTATTTTTGTAGTTTTGAAAATCATGAAAGGGATTTTGTGATGGTATCCAGTCTCAATTTTCAGCTTGCCTAACTTAAATTTGTCTAGAAATGAAACTTATCTGGATATCCAGTATCCAGATAGACTGTATTTCAATGCAATTCAGAATTAGTAAACAGTGTTAAACACTTTGCCTGCCAAGTGTTCATTGATCATACTTGCTGTTTCTTGTTGCTGACCTGTAAGAGCAGCCTCCAGTGCAATTTCAACAACTCAAGTGGCAATGCAATCCTCATTTCCCCCTATTTCTTTCCTCTTTTTTCAAAACAAAATAACAGTCCTGGCTCCAATCTGGACAAAAATCTTCCTGTCATATTCAACTTTGCATAGACCATATGGTATGTGCTGTTAAATAAGCTCTCTGTTTCGTATCACTTGTAGCTCATTACAAAGGCAGGTGAAGCCGTTCATTTTATGGCAGTTAGAAACAACTCCTATACTAGGTGGCCTAATAAGTTTTAATTGAAAGGTTTATGAAGATCAGTTATATGCAGCAGTGAAATCTGTCACAGGAAAAGAGCACTGAATATATGATGAGATGACTAGTTGGTAGATAAGGGGAGAGCAGTGTATGCTGTTAATCTTAAGTAAGGCTTTGGACTGTCTCCCATTACACCCTCACAGACAAACTGATGAAGTACGGGCCATTTAAGTGGATCGTGAGCTGGACTGAAATTTGCCTGAGCTGCAGAGCTCAAAGTGTGGAGGTCAGCAGCACAAAATGCATCTGGAGGCCAGTCATCAGCAGTGTGCACCCTCAGCAAGTTTGCTGACAATGCAAAACTAGGTAGAGTAGCTGGTACACCAGATGGTTGTGCTGCCATTCAGAGGGACCTTGACAGGCTGGAGAACTGTGCTGAGCAGGGTCTCAAGAATTTCAGCAAAGGCAAGTGTAAAGTCCTGCACTTGGGGAGAAATAATCTCATGACCCAGTATATGCTGGGGGCCAACTGGCTGGAAAGAAGCTTGGCAGAATCATAGCATCACAGAATGGTTTGGGTTGAAAGAGACCTTCAAGATCATCTAGTTCCAAATCCCCTGCAATTGGTAGGGACACCTGACTAGACCAGGTTGCTCAAAGCCTCATCCAGCCTGGCCTTGAACACCTCCAGGGACAGGGCATCCAGAGCTTCTCTGGGCAACCTGTTCCAGTGCCTCACCACCCTTACAGTAAAGAATTTCTTCCTTATATCTAATCTAAATCTACCCTCTTTCAGTTTAAAGCCATTGCCCCTTGTCCTGTCACTACCCCTTGGGAAAAGCCCCTCTCCAGCTTTCTTGTACGCCTCCTTTAGGTGCTGGAAGGCTGCTATTAAGGTCTCCCTGGAGCCTGGGGATCCTAGTTGACTCCAAGTTGAGCTTCAGCCAGCAATATGCCCACAGCCATCAGCCTCCTGGGCTGCATTAGGAAGAGCACTGCCAGCAGGTGGACAGAGGTGATCCTTTTCCTCTGTGCAGCACTGGTGAGGCCACAACTGGAGTGCTAGGTCCAGTCATGGGCTCCCCAGTACAACAGAGACATGGACATACTGGAGTAAGCGCAACAGAGGGCCACTAAGATGACTAAGAGACTGGAGCATCTTTTGTATGAGGAAAGGCTGAGAGAGCTAGGACTGTTTAGCCTGGAGAAGGCTCCGAGTGGAATCTTATCAGTGTGTATAAATATCTGAAGGACAGGTGCAGAAAAGATGGAGGCAGACTTCCTGGTGCTGACCAGTGAAATGACAAGAGGCAGTAGGCACAAACTGAAAT
Organism: Pterocles gutturalis; assembly: GCF_000699245.1. Lineage (NCBI taxonomy): Eukaryota > Metazoa > Chordata > Aves > Pterocliformes > Pteroclidae > Pterocles > Pterocles gutturalis. The sequence continues at coordinate 3,628 of NW_010120444.1, forward strand.
ATAGGAAACTTCATTTAAACATAAAAACAAACTTCTGTGATGAGGGTGGTCAGACACTAGAACAGGTTGCTCATAGAGGTTGTGTGGTCTCCGTTTTTGGAGGTATTCAAAATCTGATTGAAAAAGTCCCTGAGTGGCCTGCTCTAGTTGGCTGCTTTGAGTGGGGTGGACTAGATGATCTCTAGAGGTCCCTTCTAACCTTAAATATTCAGTGATAGATGTATCTTTTTAAAATTCCTTAAAGTTTTATTCAGATTTAGATTAGATATTAGGAAGAATTTTTTTACTGTGCAGGTGGTGAGGCACTGGAACAGGTTGCCCAGAGAAGCTGTGGATGCCCCATCCTTGGAGGTGTTCAAAGCCAGGCTAGATGAGGCTTTGAGCAACCTGGCCTCTAGTCAGAGGTGTCCCTGCCCATGGCCCCTTCCAACCCAAACCATTCCGTGATTCTATGAGTCTGACTTGTCTGAAATGTATGATTTTGGAGATTGCCATGATCAATCTGTAGCTTGTATTGCTCAGTGTGATGTGGTCACTGTGCCAGCATCCTGCAAACACTGCACCTTACCCTCACTCTGGCCAGCACTTGATTCCTTCCATGCTCACTGTTCAGTCCCATGAATAAAAACATGAGCTTTTCTGGTGAGGTTATGCGAGCTTTCCAAATGAAATACTCTTCAGTTGGTACATTTGTGCTGACGCATGGCATGCAAGAACTTCTTGTACCGACTAAGCATTGTGAGCAATCTACCGGCCGCACACACACTATGCAATTATCCCTAAATCAATGACTGCTTTCATTGATTTCCTGTTAATTCTGCTGCCTCTGCCAGTGACTGGAAATCCCTGGTGTGTTAGCGAAATGCCTGCGTTTCTTCCAGTCTGCCTTTTGACCTGACTAGACAGACAGGACTCCACATGACTTTGGTGCTGCTACTCAGTTTAAGACCCAAATTTCTACAGCCAGAGCAGGAAAGGATACTTGGAGAAACAGCCTTTTTTCAAGAATAAATAAATATGGAAGGAAAATGTGAAGATCATGGAGGCCACAATCCAATCTGAAGCCTAAAGCTGAGATAAGAGCCTGTGCCAGGTGAAGAAGAAGAAAAGACAGTTGGTTTTCTCACAAGACATGACCTTAAGATTAGAGGTCCAAGGCATTCCTTTTATGACCAGGTTGTTGTACATGTCTTACAATGGTTGTGTCCTCATTACAGACAGCATACAGAGCAGGGATACTGCTCTTATCATTCACATAAGCCTGCAGTGAAGGATACCAAGAACTGGGTAAATTGGTAATTGGGTTTTGGGGAACAGAGGCAACCTGCTCTCAACAGAGTCAAAACTGTTGAGATACAGAACGCCTTAGGGAGCTCACTGAACACATGTAGCTAGTTCAGGATGGGAATTCACTGTAATAGGGCTGGTGTATTAACATGGTGATCTTGTTTACTTTCTCAAGGTTTTTACATCAGCATTCCTTGCCTTTCCTCCTAACACATTCTCCTGTTAAATTGTATCTACCAGCTGCTGGTGGGAGGGAATATTAAGAGTATATTAAGAGTACTGAAATGTCAGTATTCGGCAAAAGTCCAAAAAGTCAAAGCCAAAACTTTAACAGAGCAGAAACAAAGCTATTGCAAAACAGTAAGTGAGCACATTCATCATTTATAGAACACACTTGCTTGAAACCAATAATACGCAGTATCACTGGAAAAAAACCAAATTACTTTAGATAATTTTTAGTGACAATGGAACCAAATGAGTGAGTATATATTTTCAGTAAATAGTTCTATTTAAATTGGACTTCCTGATTTTTATCCAGAAAATCTAAGATAGCAGTCTCAGTGCATGTGCAGCACAGGACATACACAGTCATGCCAGACCTTCTGGGCATATGCTAAGCAGAATATCTGTGAACATGTAATAAGCTGGATGTGTCCAGAGCACATTGCACTTACTGAATGTATATAGGCTGCCTGCAGACCACAGGTGCTGCATGTCCGTAACATGTCAGACTCTTGTTTGGGAACTCAGGTTACACATGTGGTTACGCAGAAGTCCAGCAGGTTCCACGCATGTATATGGTCTCTAAGGTCTCTAGATTTCCCATCCATATATATATTCTACATGTATGATAGCTATCTAAGGAATGCACTTGTCTCTAATATCTGGAGATGTCATGGAAAAAACCAAAGCACTGCCACTGACTTTGTGCTGAATTCAGGAAACAGGATGAAACTTTGCTTAACAAATTAAGGGACCCTATGAGACCCTTCATGATTTTTTGCCGGAGACTGCTAAATTAGATTTTTGTGGTTTGGTGGATATTTCTGTTATTTTTTTCCAGTTACAGGGGTTTTGTTTTTACAAATACTTTTCCAACCTTGTCTCTTGACATGGTTGGCTTTGTAACTCTATTGATGACAACAGGATGGATGGGGAGGAAAGCATGGGCTTTCTTCCAGACAACATTGATGTAAAATACTGTCTAGAGAGATCACCATGGAGAAGCCCTGCTTTCATTTTATGTATTCAAAACAAGATGGGACCAAACTGGACATAAACCTTATTTACTGTTCCACCACAGTTAGCAAGCCCATTGTATCAGGTTCATCTCTTATTTCCAGTACATTACCCGGCATAAAAGGACCGTGCAGCAGGAAATACTTAATTTTGTGTAGCTCATGGAAGACTGAGCACCTCAAATAATGCCAAAATTCCCGGATCGGCACAGCTTTCTAGAAAGCTGGCACCACCTATTTCTCAGCTGTCTCCTCTTTAAGCAGGTCTTAACTCAGGGTGAATGTGCTATGAGGTGACACAAACTTAACATCCAACCCTGAAATTTTCTTTCATGCAGTGTTCACAGTGTGACTCAAAACTACAATTTGTTCTTGTACTTCAGCAAATACTTACTGGGAATAGTTAGCTACCATTCATTGTCTCTATGTTCGTTGTCTCTATGTTCCACTTGTCCACACTACCCAATATTTTAGGCTGCTTTTCAGATATCAAAGACTCCTTTCATCTGCTCTAAATTAACAGGAGAGCTCTGGTGTTTGGTACAGTCTGGGCTTCTGGCAATGAGAAATCTGAAATATGAAGAAACAACACATATAGAAATAGGTTTTCACACAAGATGGAAGGTTTTCCCGAAAATCTGACCCAATATTTACACAGAGTTGGTGATGTGACATTGTACTCACAGTATACAATGGCAGTTCTACAATATGCTGCAAAAAATTACCAGAAGGCAATCTACCAAATGCAGCACAAGGTATTCTGGGTTAGCCTCCCATAATGCCAGACTTCTTTTGCTGATAAAAGCCTGATGCTCTGAGGACGTACTGCATCTTTTACAAACAGCCAGATGTGAATACATCCTGCCAAAACAGCTATGTCAGTAGCACATGCCAGCAGCACTTCTGGCACTAAAAGGCCAACATACATTGTAACTTGTATCTCCTCTTCTGTATGCTCCTGTTGCTGGCCTTCTTTGAACAAGGAAGTTTTACTGGCAGAAGTTCTGCTAGCATGAACTCTTCATATTCAATGGTTGATCAGCAGAGGACTCCTCCTTTGTAGGTCCAGTTACACTGGCATTAACGCAGCACTTCTCACTAGGCTGCAGTGCATCCCTCCATCTTACTCTGCTGTACTGCCTCCCTACCACCCAGTCAGTCCCCTCTCTGCAGTACTGTGCAGATGCAGCAAACCGAGCTTCCAGTAGGTCATTCTCTGTTAAATGATAGCAAGAGGCCATTTACACTCTGATGGAAAAAACAAGATCTCTTTCACTCTTCTCAGATTGATCAGCAGCACAAATGTAGTGTTAGACACAGTTGAGATGGGTATGAGGTTCGGTTTGGCGCTGTAAATTGAACTTTTCTTTAAAGTTCTTGACAAAAGATCATGTACAGCAGCGACAATCATTTTGCAAATAAACTACTGACAGGAAAAAAAGAAATATCACTGATAATTATTGAAACCTTTTTATTGACTTTGCTTGACACTGAACTCTCCAACTGGAAAAAAGATTAAAAGTGGGGAAGGGCTAAGAAGGTGTGAATCTAGGCCCAGTGTTTCCTGAGAGAAGAATGGTACGGCTGCCCAAAGTGTGAAAATGAGGGAATTGGAACTTTCAGACCCACAGAGAATAGGAATTAATGGAGAATGTGATCTGAAGACTGGGGATCATCTTCTTCAGGTAAGCTATGATTTGCTGGAATAGTATGAAAGTGAGAAGAAATTAAATATAAGACTGGCTAAAGGGTAAAATTGACTGCTAGGGTAAAAATAACTTTAGAGCAAATATTTTAACTACCAGAGTCAAACACTTAGAAACAAAGTGACCACTACACCGTGAGTACAATTCTTACACTCCAAAGTTTCATAGTTGTAAAGAGTACATGGAATTATGAATATCCTTATTCTAATATTTTAAGTAGGTGTTATTAAATTTTAGGTAATTTCAGGTATGACATAGTTCAGACTTTTGAAGAAAATAGTTTGGAAAGTTTATGTCCACTAGGATCTGAAATTTAATTTTCACTGAGCTGAATTGTATTTCCTGCAAATGTGAAACCAAAGAATTCAGTTCCTACTATTGTGATACCAGGCTTTGAATGGTATTTTACTAACAGAATTCCTCACGGATACATCTTCTGTAATATTTTTACTCATTAGCTTAAAATAGGAAGATGGAGTTTGTTAATGAAATTTTCTGATGACACCGAAGTGGGAGACATCGTTAATATGGAAGGGAAAGGCAATATGATACAGGAAGACCTGAATAACCTTGAGAACTAGAGTAACACAAATGGAATGGAACTTAATAGTGCCAATTGCAAGCCTGCGCCCTTGTGAACTAATACAAATTTCTGTCATAAGTTGCAGGATCATCAGTTCAGAAACAAGGATATGCAAGTTGTGCTTGGAAGTGCAAGTTAACCAGCGACTCAATATTAAGGGAAGATGAAAAAGGCAAATTTGATCCTTGGATATACTGGGCAAGATATTTCCAGGAGACAGTGCGAGTGAATGTAGCTGGAGAAGGCAGAGCTGAGACACCCTCTGGAGCTTGGTGCCATCCAGAACATTTGCATTCAGGAGAGAGAGATTGAGATGGGGATGGGTGCAGAGAAGGGTGGCAAGACTGATCAAGGGACAAGCCTATCATGGCATAAGACTACAATGGCATGGCTTGTTTATTCTGCCAAAGTGAAGAGTGGGAGACCCTTCCCATATCATCTCTTTAAAGAAGATGAAGAACAATTTATGCTAAAGACAGTGTTGATTCAGGAACAAATGGACACTATCTGACCTGGAAATTTTTAAAAAGGCTTAAAACCACTGGAGAGGTAAGATTCTGAAACAGCTTCAGAGGAAGATTGGAGGAGGCAAAAACCTAACTATATTAAGAGCTGTATTGAAGTTGTATAGAAAAGAATGGGTTGAGGTAGTTCCCTGAAATAGCTACATCCGAGAACCATTTGTCCCATTCAGTATTCCTGTGAAAAAATTTGAAGTGATTTAGTAGCCATTCTTAAAAAAGGCAAAAGTAAAGAGCCTTCATTTATAAATTAGCTCCACATTAGCACGAATTACATCATTTTTCAATTGGCAAGCCAATTCTTTGTTTTGCTTGGTAATATGAATAGCAGTATGAAGTCCAAGGACAAGATGAATACACTTGGAATTTTGTATTTCTAGTGACAGAACTAAAAAAACAAATACTATGTCTCCCTCAGGTAACACTGAAATAGTTAGAGCACTACTTTTCCCAGCAGATCAGTCGGCTGCCAGTCGCCTGCCTTAGTCAACAAGATTGCCATTTGAAAGCTCAGGAAAAAGGCAGCCTAGCACTGCAAGCCTTGAAAAGAAAACAACTGTTTTTGCTTTGTGTGTGTGTGTGTCTGTGTGTGTGTATGTGTGTGCGTCTGTGTGTTTTCTCTGTTATGGTTTGTTGTGCAACAGCAATAATCTCTATTGCTTTGTAGTACACTCACAATAAAGGGCATTTTAGATTGATTACATGCCTCAACTTTGCTTTGGCTATTAATCAATCTCAGCAGCTGTTTATTGCTTTGTACATTACAAAGCAATAAAGATTATCCCTTAAAGAGCTGTTAATGCCTCATGGAAAAGTTTGGAAACCATTATTTTTAGAAATAGTGCTGCTGATATATAATTTTCTGGCTTTTCTTTCTTCCTTCCATGTTATTTTAAGAGAGCTCAGTGGTTGTGAAACGTGCAACCATGTGTCTAACCATCTTTGTCGCTTTTTTGGATTCCTTCCTATTGCCTTGCATATCTTTCCTTAAATTGCTAAACACGGTGCTCTGTTCCCTACAGTATTTTGTAATGGTCCAGATTCATCCTGAGTCAGCAATGGATTCTGCATACAAGGGTAACATCCTCAGGACATCCCAGCATCAATATTATTCCTGTTCTTCCTCAGGTTTTTTTATCAGGTAATAGTTTTAGGACTTGCCTACACTGAAAAATAAACCAGTAAAAATCTAGCAATATATTAATGAATGTAAGGCTCCCTGTGTGGACACTTTTATTCTATGATAAATAATATCAGGAAAAAGGCATTCTTTGTTATTTTAGAACAAGAGCCTCCATGGGGGGAGTGAATACTATCCTACATACAAAAATATAATTCTACCTGTAGAATTACATTGGCAAAATACCTCTTTCATTTCTGGCAGCGGATGCAGCTCAAATTTTCATAGACAGCCATTTGAGTGATATTTGTGTTACCTTGCAACTGTCACAGATTTACTCTCTCCATACTTGTGCCAAACCCACTTACTTTTGCAACCCTGCTGGCCTGCTCAGCACCACCTCCAAAGAAAAGGTTGGGCTGCTCTGTATTTTTGGGGCTGCTATTTTTTCGACACTTCTTGTATTCTGCAACCTGCCCCTGAGCACAGAAAGGAAGGACTGGGTGAAAGAATTATTTTGCCCAGCGAACTACAATCTGGCCCATCCTGTCTGTCTTAGTGCACAGGAGAACTGTCTTGGAGATTTATTGTCATTGTTAAACCACAAGCTAGGTTTTGAAAGCTTTTCTGTGGTTTGCTGTCAGTGCAGTCTTGAGTCATGATGTAAGCAAAACCATTTCTAGTGGCGAGAAGCTAAGTTACATTTAGTCATCTACTTTTTCTACTGAAAATATCAACAAAAACCCAGAGTGTGCAAAAAATTTTGTAATAGTTACCTGCTCCTTCAAAACTGCACGGTTATCTGCCCATTATCACAAAGCCAGGAATCAGCCATTGGTTGATGCTGAACTTGGTTCCAATCATGTTAATGATGTATCAGTTTAAATATTCATTTAAATATCAGTGTGTGTGTAATAGGTACATGCTCATTATTAAAAAAAATACAGAAAATGTCTTGAAATAAGTAGAAATATTATCTCACATAATGGTAGTGTAATCTAGAATATGCAAAAGAGGGGGAAAAAAGACATATGAAATGGCAAAATTAATTTTGTGACAGAAAGCTTGTCTGATGATAGAAACAATAAAATGGAAACACAGTGAAGAAGAAGAGGAAATAAGTACGACAGGGTGGATGGAATCCTTCTCTTTTCTTTTTCCTTTTAATTGACATCTGTCCTAGGGATTCTTAGAGGATACAGTTTCACATTTTGTTAGTAGGTGAATTTAGCCCATTCATGTTATGAGTCTTCAGTTTTGTAAAATTAGTGACAGAATTAGATACTGCAGACTGACACATGCGAGAGGAACAGACTCACTCATCAAAGAACAGCTGTTTTTAGTAGATGTATCAAGTGGAATTGATAAATAAAGTAGGTAACATGCTGTGATGAATTTTCCTGGTGAACCTCATGTACAACATCTAGAGAACTTACTGTAGACAGAGGGTATGTAGTGGAAGATTACTTAACTTTTGAGACATCATCTGTCATCATCCCTACTTCTGAGGAGAAGATATAGAATACAGACAGTGCAAAGAATTGCTTTTAAATGATACAAAAATTCCTGTTCAGCAAGGTTCAATATAATCAGAAAAGCCAGCATTGCCAGATGCTGTGAAATGGCAATAGCCAATGTTGCATAAAAAGAGCCCTAAAAATATCCCCATTCTAGATTAAGACTTTTCAGCTACATTAAAGACTAAATCTGATGGAAGTAGAGTAAGTGCAAGTTGCTAAAACCAACACTACAACATGGTCTAATTTACTTTAATATCCACAATAAAAATATTTAAAAGTAAATCCATTATTTTAAAAGCTAAGGTTATGCTTCTAATGGTAAGCTGAGGACACTGGTAACATGTTTTTATCATGCAACGTAGCATGGCTGTAGTACTGCTGGCTGCTGCAGCATCACTCACCTTGGTCCAGGAAGGACGTACCTAGCAATCGGATTAGACTATCAACAAAGATCTGCGCAGATACATTTTATTTTGCTGTCCCCATGATGCTTATGAATTTCTGTTTCTTTACTGCAAACATCAAGCAGGCCCCTTGGCATCAAATGATTGAAGCTTGTTTGCTCTACACCACTGGTTTAAAAGTAATCAAGTCCTTCACGCCTTAAAAGGATTTGGCACAGAATCAAGCAATGAAAATTTGTCCAAGATGTTTAATCTCGGTAGGTACAGGAGGTCAGTCAGTAACAAGACTATCATTAAGCATACTCCAGAATCATGCTAGCAAAATTACCTTTCCAGTTTGGCATATGTGTAAACATAGTCGACAGACAGGAAATAAGATAATCACTCCCTACGGGGTCTTGCAGCTGCTGACACCTTCATTCCAAAGCCAGGGTAATTTTGAAAGGTAGGCGTACTTGGTAGGATAGGCTGTGAGAAGCAGATGAAACTGAAGGTACAAGAAACAGCATTGCTAGGTGGGAGGGGTTTAAAAATCCCTGCATTTCTTTTAGCTGTCTTCTTTTATCACATCTCTGTTTTAGATAGTTCTTTCCTACCTTTCAGCTATCCACTCACTCCTCCTGGAGCAAGTCCGCACAAGGGAAAAACACAAGAAGTTGTATTCAGTAGGCTCCCAACTAGTTTCTAACAGTCTCCAGCTGTGATATAAGCAGAACGACATAATATTAATAAATGTGACAAGCAAATAAGGGTCTCTTATTGTACAGCTGCAACCCTAAGAATACAAACATGTGACAAAAGATGACTTACTGCCAAGCTAAAGCCAGCCTGTCATGTTGTATGGTAACATGGTGTATTGGCTAATAATACTCCTACTTCCTTAGGGTTTTTGTCATCTTTGGGATTAGGTTGTCCCTGGGATGGAGCACCTTTTTACTAGTGTGTTTATACGGCATCTCACATTATGAAGACCTGGCCATCACTGGACTCCAGGGTTTTGTCAGCCTGCAAGTGATAGATGAACCAAACAAATGAAGCTGAACCATAGAGAATCAGTTCAAAGTGAAAAACAAGAACGTATTGGTCACTTAAAGCAAATATTCTAATTTTACAATTTTTAGAAGACAATTGTTGGAAACTTCTCAGATATTGAGGTTTTGCCTTATGTCAGGGGATATGAAGGGAAAGACATTTATGAAGAACTGGTAGATTTATCTTCTGAAGCAGCTGTGCCCTTCCCTTGAAAATTTGACTATTGGCTAGCTAATCAAAAGGGAATTTGGATGCCATCAAGTTCAACAGAAAAGTTCTCACTTCATACTCTGGCAGCAATGTCAAATGCTAATAAGAAAATACTTGTTCTAGTCCCAGGAAGTTCTGTGGGGAACATAATACCTGAATGAGACAAGAATTCACTTTGTTAGGGGCATGTGTTTCCGAGACAAGGACACACTGCAAATTTTAACTGCAAATTAAATGTGAAATCTAACTAAAAAAAAAAGTACAGGAATTAAAAAACAAACAAACAAACAGATCACCCCTCCCATCTTATTTTTACACAGCACTATTAAAAAATGAAAGATGCTTTCCATACTTTAAATTAGTTTTATAGATCAGTCTAATTGTGAAACTAGAGAAAATAAACTAACCACTTACAGGCCATCATCACTTAGTAAGTATTTGTTAGAACTGATAGCAGAAGATACAAAGGGATTCTGTGTCCCATCTCTTGAATGCCAGTACAATAATTCAAAGCCAGGAGTGAGCAACAGCAGTTTTGATTCCCCACTATGTCACTTTTTTTCCAGTTGGATGTGAGGACTGAAACCTTCCTCCAGCAAAGGCTGGCAGAGGGAGATCCTCTGGGTTGTGGCAGACTACACAGGCAGCACAGCCATTCCTCCTCCGCTTCACTGTGCAAGATGCCATTATTCCTACTCCATGCTTCCATCACCAAGCCTGTGTGAAGCCCTTTACAGGATACTCGGAACAAGCAATGCTTGCCGCAAAAGACTTCTCCCCAGCTAGCAAGGGACTTGGCACTTGCACAATGCTGGAGTTGGGGCAAGTATGAAATTTTTCCCCAAAGAGGTCTCATATTCAGTCTAGTGCTTAAAACAAACTCTTTTCTTTCTTATTGTTAGATCTTACTGCTGTTATATGTATGCTTAGTAGCAGCTGGAAGCTTGCTAAACTAGCTAATTTTTATTCCAGCATTTCATTATTCTGAACAAACACTAATCAAAACAGTGTTTCAGACCTGGCCATTGTTAATCATCCCACAACAAACTGTAGTCAGCAGAACCCTACCATATTTCATGTAAAATCTGGTTTCATTTTTTTAAATAAAATTAAACATGTTTATCTGATTGGTGGGAAGTGCCAGCCCTGAAGCAGGTCTTGAGGCCCTTGTGGAAGAGAAATTTTGTGCTAGATGAGCAGATGTACCTTTTGTGGATCTGCATGGCAACAACAGGCATCAGGTTTTTAGTTAGTAAAACTCTGACTGACTAAAGTGAGATAACAACCAGAAAGATCACAGCCTACAACACTGCATGGGTTCTTCATCTTGTGTTGACTTGATATAGGTTTGTTGTTTGTTTGGGGTTTTTTGGTAAGCAACAGACAATAAAATATCATCTCATGTTTTAAACATGTGTCAACAGCTCTTTAAATAATCAGTATTTTGGAAGATTACTCCACCTGTTTTTCTATTGTCCGTCCTAATCTTTCTTATCCCTGACATTCAAAAAACATTATTTTGTCCCCCAGATCATATCATCAGATTGAAAAGTCTTCATGTTTACTGTGTCTTCTAGTGATTTTTAAAGTATCCTTCTGCTTCTTAAGCCTTGGTACATTTATATGTCCATCTTTTCTCCAGAAGCACAAGGCTAGAGACAGATTTTTTTCTCAAATGAAAACTGAGAATCTCATGCAAGTCACTTGACCTTTTGAGCTGGTGCATTAATAACTATGATAAATATCACAAGAGTCAAATACAGTCCCTGATAATGGACTTGAGAGACTACATTCTCCCAGGCCAGACACAGTCCTTAACACAGGTCTTCTGTGACACTCCGCACTTGACCTCACACACTGCTCCACCACGGAGCAACTCAGAATTCTAAGTCCAATTGAAAAGCCACAAGCAAGTGTTAATGTGAACTACTGAATAATGATCGAAAGTCCAATTTTCATTGTAGCTTATCCTTACTTTTCACATAGGACTTCTGACTTCCATTTTTCCTCTGTGAAAATTAGAAGTTTGCACTTAAAGGAAGTGATTTCATTTATATCAAAACACAAACTGTTCCACAGTGGTAATTAGTGGTGTCTGAAAAGTGGTCTAAGCTTAAATCAAAACTGCAGAGCTAACACGCCTGCCCTTCAGGGTACTTAGACTGTGTCACTTTGTAAGATGAAGATAAAACAAACATCACCAGACAGGTTTTCCCTCTAAATAGAAGGGGTGAACATCATTACCGTGTCTCTCACTGCCATGAATATCTGTGATTAAAAGTGAAGGAAAGAAAGAGCATGTAGTCTGGGAAAATGAAAATAAGCCCTCATCTTAGTAATAAACCATTCTAAATACTTTGTGTCAAATTATGGTTTGTCAACCCTAGTGCACAGGACAGATGAAGTTAAAAAAAACCACCAACTAATAAGAAAGACAGCTAGTTACAATAACATTGTGAGGCTCAGGGATTTAATTTTAGGGGCTACTTGGGCTCACCTGGGATGTGCTACTTAATTACCTGCATGATTGCAGGAGTACATGGTAAAAGATGTTCATCTACTATACAACTTTTAACAAAATGGTCAGACTGGTCAATCTTACATCTCCCATTACAGTGTCCACTGAGATGTGGCTAAACCTCTGAAGATGACACTGGACACTGTGCTCATATACTTGCTGATAATGGACATAATTGCTTCCCTTGCTTATTCTCATTTAACAGTATAAAGTTATAAACTTTACAGTGGTACCTGTATTGCTGTTCATTGAAAGGAAGGGGGGGTTACAACAAAGGCCTAGTGTCTGCCTAAATTTTGCTTCACATTTAGGAAGGTGAGCAATATTGCAATTTATAGGTGGTTGTTGCTCCCAAGGTAGTACTGATGTGAGGAGTAATACAGAAAACCTGGTATAAAGGAGACTTCACATTGCCTGTTCTTTTCAAAAGTTCTGGGTTCTTAAAATATATACTGAAAGGTTTGTTTTTACTGTATCTTGTGCTTTTGTTTTTATTTAAATTATAAAAATTGTCTATAAACATTCTTTCCTTACAACTTCTTACGATTTTACCTGGTGTTGGATGTCACCAAGTAGAGCCAATGCAGCAGCAGCAGTTGCCATTATCATGATCTTGATTTGCCCTTGTCCAGGTCACACAACCATGTCTACATGAAACTACGGCCACCTCTTGACTAACTGAACCATGGCAAGTGTTGAAAGAAAAAACAGCAACCTGATTTAGATGGTGTTCTGGTTCTGGCTATGGTCAAGGGGGTGAGATGTGTACTACAGCAGCACTCAGTGACTAATATATTGGGCTGAAAAACATTTTGCTGAAATACGGTCAGCAAAATGAAACACTAACTTAAGCTAAGATAATTCTCTGTGAATCGTCAGAGAGCTGTTATGAGACTATGTATGAAATTAAATAGCCGTAAGGAGATATGATCAGCCTCTGTTGTGTGTGCCAACTGGTGTGGGACTGCAGAAAAATGGCAGAGATAACAAATTTGGCTTATGGGGGCTGTTGTTTCTCTGAAACTGCATAGTATCTGAAAAGGCTGAACCTGCCTGTCCGCTTTAGGACATTTTGGGGTAAGGAAGATATGTATTAATAGTTTTGTTAAGGTTTAAAACATTTTCCTCTTCCATTATATTTTATTGAAGTTATTTTAGGCTAAAGAGTGTTTTAGTTGAAATGGGTTTACCAATCAGCCCACACCGCTAAGGGAGAGGCTCCCAAAGAGATTGCCAAACTAGGTGGCTCTGTGGGACAATTTCTCTACTGGTAAACTAATCAGGGACAGGGCATTTAGTCTGGATTCTGGCTTGCCACTATTCACACTGTTAAATCATTAGGCTGATACCTGCCATGACTTTGGCTCAGGCACAGCTGAGACCCCAGCACTAACCAGGAAGGATTCCCACTGGGCCCTTTGGCTGGCTCTTACAGTAAAAAGCACAAAAGACAGCTATGCAGCACAGTAACAGGGACATCCATGGACAGATACTACAAAGCTAATCACCCAGTGCAATTTTTTGTGAGTTTTGCTTGCATTTACCCAAAATACTTGGGGTGAAATTGTGACTTCACTAGACTGAAAGACTTCCCATGGATTTCAGTTAGACCAGGACTCAGATAATGGACCTGAAGACATTGTAACCCATGGCTGCAACATATTCCATGTTTCCCATGTTTGCACAGAGCCTAAGTGCCTGTGCAGTGTGAAACTTCTGCAGTGTTTGATACTGGGTATCTGCCCTGCAGCATAAAGATGTGACTAAAGATGACCGGGCCTCAGACACAACAAAAAATGTTCCTTCCATTCCTATGATCTTTTTACCTTTCAAAGGAATTTCTGATCTGTTTAATTTCCTACCCCCAGAGGAATATGGCCTGCTGAGCAATAATTCCCTTTCAGTAGCTCATCCTGGCAATTCCCAGTAGCAGCATTTCTTATATAGTCATATTTATACCAAAGCAAAGAATTATCTAAATGCACCATATTTTAAATAATTTCAATTATGATGCTGTCACTTTTTATAATGGATGGTAGCAAAGAAAAACAATAGTCCATCAGTGTACCAACGTAAAAAATTAGTTGTGATTGGGTGAAAAATTGAGCATTTTTTCCTATGATTTAAGATGTTGGAGACAAGGTTTTTCATATAAGAAGTAAAATTTCACCAATAAATCAGTAAAAGCAGCTTTTAGACATGTGCTCCATACTTTCATTAATACTCTTTTTTAGATTGGTTGAGTCTTTTCCTGTTTTGTAATTAACTTATCAGAGAGTAATGGTCTAATTTTAAAAAGCCGACTGGATGACAGAAATATTATTTGTTCTAAATTGAAAATATTTCAGCATCTGACAAGATTAGATTTCTTTAAATTACCCTTTAAAAACATTGATTTCTAATACCACATTTCCTTTTCTCAATAAAATAGAAATATGTGTTCAGAGGAAGCTGTTTTTAAGGAGGCATTGCTGAGAAACAAAGCAATTCCAGTAATATTAATCCCTCTCCTATGAGCTGCCAAAAATACAGTCTCCATTTAATGCTACAAGTTTGGTGGGTAGTCATTTTTTATTATCCTCCAGACTGAGAATCTGAAATTAAATGTTCAGCAATATTTATATAAATGAAGAAGCCCCCAGCTCTACACTTTGACATAACTAGGACACTCTAACTTTATAAAGATTAACTCTAACTTTATAAAGATTAATTCTTCCCAAAATTAGTGCCTGATAAAAACATACTGCATGGTGTTTACCTGGAAAAAGAGCTCTGGTCTCATATATAGGGCATATGACCAATGCTACTTGAATGATGCCAAATAACATCCTTTGGGGATTTCATTGCTGTTATCAAGGCAATACAGAGCTAAATGTAATATCTGACATATCCTTTACCTGTGCTAACCTCATATTATGTGGTTGATATTAGAAGCCTCATCGAAGTAATTTATTCTCTTTGGAAAGTAGAAGTTAAAATGTCTGTACTTGGGTAGACCAAAGGTCTTCATAACTTGGTTCCCTCTTCCCCACAGTGGCCAGCTGTGGGTGCTTATGAAAAGCTTATTAGACATATAAATTGATTCTTGCCAGGGCATATCCTGTAACTCACAATAATTCCAAGCTGGAGATTTATTTCTAGACCACTGTCTTCAACAGGCCTGTCTCTCAGATTGCTCCAACTCAATTTTTAACACATTCCCACTTTTGCAGTATGTATAGTCTATATTCAATTCAACATTATGGGAAAAATTACTTCCTTGTGTTTTGAACTTACAGACTCCCATTCAGTTCTCTTATTGTGAGAAGCCATACATCACTGCTCCCTCTCTGTCCTAATACAAGTCACCATTTTAATATATTTTTTTCACAGTATTCCCTCAGTTGCCCTTTCTCCAAACAGAAACATCTTAGTCTGTTTACTTTTAATTGACCATCTCCTCATATGGAAAAGTTCCAAACCTTTGATCATTCTTCTTGCTCTTCCTTGTAACCTAGAGAAATATGACAGAGAAAAGTAGAGTGCTATACCAATGTTTTCAATTTATTCTCAGTTTCTTTCCTTGGGGTTTGCCTTTCAACTGTGACTATTCTAATCAAACTGATCAAAATAATCCCATGGCCTGAATAATCTTCATGTCCTTGAAGGCAGGGCTGTGTTACTGCCCTTCAGGCTGACGTAGACGAGTTTTATGAGGTGGAGAGCACCATCCAGGTTGGCTGGTCTTTAGTGGTTGGTGGTCTGCTCTAAAGTGTTGCTCAGTGATGGGTGTGGTGAGGCACGGGGCAAGTATTCCTAGTGAGGTCTGGAAAGTTAGTTCTGCTCCTTCTACCAATTATGTTTTATTCGTACTTGCCTGATCGTGCTTTACCTAGCTAAAGTTATATCCCTAACAACTACATTGCAACATAATGAAGGTCAAATTGCAGGCCTCTGACATCAGCATGAAGACTTGGGTGACGTCAGCTCAGTAGGCCAAGACAAGGTAGGAGCAGCTGAAGACTGCAAGGGACTTTGCTTGTGCCTTGGGAGACAGAACCTGCTGTTCTGGCCTAAATAACCCTCACCCACCTTCTGCCCTCTCTTTGCCTTATAACAGGAGTCACACAGTATCCTCTTCTTTTTAGCAGAG
This sequence comes from Pterocles gutturalis, assembly GCF_000699245.1. NCBI lineage: Eukaryota > Metazoa > Chordata > Aves > Pterocliformes > Pteroclidae > Pterocles > Pterocles gutturalis. The sequence goes on from NW_010120444.1 coordinate 19,899, forward strand.
AATAATTAGAGGCCACAGCAAAGCCATGAGGAGGAGTTTTTTCTAGGCAGAATTGAGTTGATAGAGGAAGACAGCTATAAGGTGGGAAGGAGATAGTTGTAGGCTTTAGAAACAAGCTGGAAACACCAAGAACATGAGGAGCCACCTCTGGGGAGGAAGAATGGGCGCAGGTTGAGAGAAGGAGAGTACAGCCTCCCCCTCCTTGCCAGGTCTTCCACAGAACCACAACACCCTGCTGGCTTCTCCCAGATTCCCTCTCCATCCCTACATGCATCTCCCAGGTGTCTCACAAACACCCTCTAAGATTTCCTTTCCCACTCCCTGGAACCTGCTCCGTTGCCACAAAAGCTGAAAAATGACAACTGCTGCCAAGGAGCTTTAAGCTGCAAATTCCTAACAGCATTCCAGCCTGGACGCTTGCCCCAGGCAAGTAGGTCTGGAGACCTTTAACCCAAACTAACTCCCAAACAAGAAACACTATTGTTTGACAGGTATAGCTGTTTGAACCACACCAAGAGTGTACTGTGGCTCTCCTCTTCTTTACTAAGCTTTGTCCCTTCCGCCAACCACATACTGGATTATGAAAACCACAGGCATCAGCATCTGCAGATCCCAGCAGCTGAACTGCCTTTATTGCTTCTCTTCACATTGCAGTATAGCTTCCACATTACTTGTATTCTAGAAATACTACAGATAAAATAATTTGATAAGCAAGTCTGCCATGCTAAGCAAACAGCACTGATACACTCTTCAGCTTCCCACAGGTCCTAGCATTCCTAGGTAGGGTCTTAAACTATACCATAATGGTACACCTCTGTTCCATCTTTGTACTCCATGCTTGTTCACTTCAGGTTCTCTCTGTTGCCCTCTGCTCTTCTCCTCCCCTATGAATCCTCTTCCATCTTCCAGCTGTTGCTGTGTCCATTCCAATGCTGTATGCCATTCAGACTCCCTTCCCCAGAGTCCTTCTAATAACCTCAAAATTGCTGGGAAACAGCGCTACATAGTCATAACAAGCAGAAAGTAGAAGTTAAGATGATACTAAGCATTCCACACTGGGCTGTTTAGTAATCACACAAAGCCAGAGACTCTGACACAGCTCAGTCTTTTCAGCATTTGAATTCTGCCTGATCAACAGCATGTGACACAAGTTTATATATGATACTACAGCTAGTATGAAGTGTTTTACAAGATTTTCCAGCAACACGCTTCTCCACATACCCAACCAGCTTGTTTTGCTGTGCATATTATTTCCACCCACACCTACAACATGGTTATCTCTCTCCAACATCTTATCATAGCTGATTTACTGGTAAATTAAATTTACCTGGATTAATTTAAAGAGTAACATGTGCCCTCAGCGCTCTGCAGCAGATCACAACTTCTTGGCTCTCATTTTTTTCAGGATGCCATGCAGAGTTTCACCCCTTTTTCTGTGCAGCAGCTGACTTGCCACCAGACAAAGTTTCTGTTTAACAGTCCTTGTTTTTCTTACCCTGAAGAAAAGTCTTGTAAGATTCAGGCAAATGCTTAAATGGGACCATGTTTTTTCTTATTTTCTCCTGCTGCCTAGATTGTCATATTCTTTGATGATAGCTTTATAAATGCTGTGCACTTTGGTGCTGTATGTTACCTGACAGATATTGAACGTGATGTACAAAAGCAGGATACCAAAGCACTTGTGACACCAGTGTGCCCATAAATACCTGTTTTCTCTCTTTGTTTTCCTTTTTTGATGCAGACATTTGGATAACTTAGAAATTAAAATTATATTCTGCTCTAAGTGATCATTCTTATCAGACAGCATTAAAAGGGTACTTCTTATCCTTTCTACTACTGCATGCTTTGCTGTCTCATGAGCACATCTCCTTTAATTTATCTGTTATAAATCCTGGTATGTGTATTCAATATAGACTAGGGATTGTTTGTGCAAATGAGTTATGATTCCCTTGGAAAAACAAAACCAAAACAAGCCACCAATCAAACACATGGACACAGCTTAGCTTAAACAGATGAGTAATGCTGGATTCACTCCAGGGGCTTTTGCTCTGTGTTAGGACAAGTTAACCCAGTAGCTGCTTGGTGTTCTGTACTGCTCAGGACAAGAATCTGTGAGTGCTCCTTCTTGCAGGTGTTGCCTTCTGAATGGTTGATGATTCCATTTCAGCCCATAAATTTGATATGCACTTCTCCTTCATACTGAATTGTGTAAATTGAAAAGCACTGCATGACTTACAACTCCTAACAGAGTAATTGTTCAAAGGATGAAAGAGAAGTTGCAGTAGAGAGTATGCGTACCAGAGCAAAGATGTACATTTTTTTATCTCAGAAATTAAAGACCTAAGATTCAAAGGATGCAAGAGAAGTTGCAGTAGAGAGTATGTGTACCAGAGCAAAGATGTACATTTTTTTTATCTCAGAAATTAAAGACCTAAGGAAACGGCACTAGAGACATTTTCCTCTTTCCGCCTACTCAGGAGTCAGACACAATTTCAGTTCTTGTGTTAAAATTATCCCCTTCTTTAATCCAAACCAGGAATTCCACAGAAACCAGAGAGTCCTGGCTTCAGCTGGGACAGAGTTAACTTTCTTCATAGTAACTAGTGTGAGGATGTTTTGGATTCATACTGAGAAGAAGGCTGATAACATACTGATGTTTATAGTTGCTGCCAGGACAGCCAAGGACTTTTCAATGTCTCTGCTGTGCCAGTGTCTGCAGGTACAGGAGAAACTGGGAGGGAGCACAGCCCCAGTTACTAGACTAGGATTCGACCTTAAGTTTAGGATTGAGACCGAAATTGGCCAACAGTCTATTCCATATCATGCACATAATGGAAGAGGCTGTGTCATGATTCCAGTCATGCCACTAAGGTGAGATCTCTCTTGTATCTTGTAAGTAGGAACTGTTATCTGAGGGTGCTGAAAGTCTAATTTCCTCAGCAAGTCCTCTAATGGCTGACCATTAGGCAAGAGGTGGACAATAACCATCTCTGCTGTTTTGCATTCTTGACTGCAAATAGCTCTGTGTTGAACTCAGTAAGCTCCAAGTATGCTAAAGATGTAGCTGTCTTCATTAAGCCATTCCACATAGGATTAAAACAGTGTCACAAAGATGGTAGGTGTCTACATATGCTCAGATGATGAAGAGATGATGAGTGGTTTACATGGATTTGCTTTTCTGGAACGTGGTACTAAAACCCCACCTAAATCATACTCTGTTACCAATACATACATATGCATACCTATAGGATCTAGGCTTTATCATAGATATTTTAGGCAAAAACTTATATTAAATGTCATGCTGGTATTTACTGTAAGAGTAAATTCTATGCTAGCTATTGAATAGGTTGTTCTTTGGGATTGCGAGGAGAAGGAAGACAACAATGAAATATGAAGCTAACTTTTAAAACCAAAAATAATCCACATACTGGGAAATTCAGCTGACAAGCTTCCCCCTTCATTATATGGGGTTGTAAAAGGACATTCCTCTCAAGTCCCCTGCCCTTTATGGAAAATTACACAAAGATTAATATTACCTACTGACATGGTATCACATCACACTATACTTTTTCCAAAACCTAAGAGTAGTTGCCCAAACAGGCCAATACCTAAGAAACAGAGTTTGTTATATATGTATAGATAAGTTTCATGAAAGAATAAAATTTTACATTGCGCCTAAGAAAGAGAGTTTGTTATATATGTATAGATGTTTCATGAAAGAATAAAATTTTACATTGCCTTAGGAACACTGTACCTATGAAATACTACATAAAATCCCTCCTTGTGCTATTTTGAAAACATTCTTACAGCCTTCTTTGGTGTCCCCTGCCTTTTGATATATGGTCCCAAGCTACTAACAAACAAAATAATTTATCACAACACAAATTCAACACCATTTAAAAAATACTGACCAATAAAATTAAAGAAATCCTCTGAACTCAAGTGATGCTAAATAACCCTTCCAGTCTTCATAGACAGATTGGTCTGTTCTGTTCTGCTCCCTGCACTTCAGCACACAAGACTTCGCCATACTTGAATTGCAAATGAGCAGTATAAATGTTAAAAATGTTTCTGCATGTTATTTTCATTGACATGAGTCTCAGCAAAGTTTTGGAGATGGAAGAGCTTTTGCAAGCCTCACTGGGGCTGCAAGAAAACATGCATCTCCTCAGTTTGACTGCCAGAATGGAGAATTAGCTTAATTGAAGTCCTGCATCCTTGTTGGCCTGACTAGAGATCTAGCCCTTAACAGACCACTGAGTATCGCTGCAACCATCCTCTTTATAATCCCAGACGGTCACCAGCATCCTACCTGTTTGTCTCTGGCAAGCTGGAAGAGACTTTTCTAAAAGCCTCACAAGATGCTTGTTGCAAGCGCTAACCAGGCAACACTGGAAGAAGCTGATGTGGGCAAAATATACAACTGAGCCCCAGTGCCTGCAGAGACAGTGTACACGGGTAATGGTCTTCTGTATAACATAGCTTAGAAAACAAACTGGATTGCCTGCCTAGGCAATGGCTGTGTAAGCAGAGGACTGCTTAGAGGTCGGAGCTACTGGTGCTATACCAGAGGAGAAAATTTGGAAGATAGCTTATACTCTAAGAGAACTTTTGTCTGTTCTAAGTATGTTTGGTTAATCAGCATTTATCTGTACTCTCTAATCGAGGGCTAATTCTTCAGGCTGAGGAGCCCACATCTCCACTTTTTGGCATACTAAAGCCTCCTGCTGACTGCCAGGAGGGCTATTGGGTCCAACACACATGAAGATTGAAGCATTTTATTCCTTCAGGAATGAATGGTGCTGCCAACTGCAGTGTTAGGAATACAAAACCATCTCAGAATTCAAAGTTTGTGTTGAAGACAAAACAACTTTCTAGGAAAACAGATGTGACAAGGCACCATTCTGTGTTGCTTTCCAAGGCCTGCTGGTGTAGCCTGCTAGCAGCACTGAGATGTTCAGAACTGCCCACAGCAGAGCCAAGGACATGCTTCTGACACAAACTACTGTTCAAAGAGCCTCAGGAAGAAAGACCTGATCAACAAAATTAGTTAAAAGTTGATCTTATCCTTCATTCTATAAAAAGAATCATTAGTAACTCCATTTCTCTGAGGAAAAGGTTTAATCTGAAAAGCTTTTTGTGACAAGTTCTTCATTTTAAACACAATTAGTGTCCATTGGTACCTAAGACTAATTCATGCAACAGCAGCTGCAGTGATGACTTTTTTTTGCTGCCCGAGAAAAATTTACACTGAAATATGGAATAAAGCTATATCAAGGTTAAAATAAACTACCCATTGTAGCCAATGCTGGCCAAGAGAATAAGATCCAGCACTGCAATCCTTTGTACTGTTGAAGCACTCACGCTCTGTTTTTCACATTTTCAGCTTGTGCAGATTTTTTTTTTTGTAAACTCAAATGTCTGCTGCGACTGGAAGTGGAAGAAAAGTTGTGATTAAACCCTTCTTCTGTCCAGCCCCATTACTTGAACAATTGGATGTAAAAGAAATAAACTATGAAGTCTCTCTTCCAGCAGTCAGAGTATCACAAAATAAATTGTAGTTTATCTGTAGCAATCGAACTGTCCATTTCTCCAGGCAGATGAAATACAAAATATGCAGTAATGCTTAGAGCACTTGCTAATTATTTAACAGAGGGATTTTTCACACAAAACACATTTAAAAATTGAAAAGCTCCACTAGTCCTAACCAGAACATTTAAAATAGATTTTTATCAATTATATCTTAAAGCAGAGGACTGCAACTGACCCCATCTTGCAGCCTGAATTCAGCTGAGTCCTCCACAGTATTATAGACCCTTCTGCAAAATGAGTTCTTAACACGAAAAAAATACAATATCACGTATCACTAGTCTGAAGCAGG
>NW_010120444.1:25790-29049 GCF_000699245.1 Pterocles gutturalis
GCCAGGAAAAAGCAGTGTCAAGACTGGGAGGGGATTTCCAGTTCTGCCTTGTCTGAACTTCAGTTACTCACGTGCCTCCTGGTTTCTCCGTGCTTCAGTTTACCCAGCCTTAGCAGCAATCTTCGTACATCTTGTGAAACTCGAGCTGAGGTGCTGCAACACACTGAAATTTCCAGTGAGTGTCATTTACAGCAGCATTTTATTGTTCATCATTCAGCATCCCCTTTCCTTAAGTGTCCTAAATTTGGGGTCTGTTTTTTCTTTTTCAATGGAGCTGCTCAAATCAGTTTATCAGCTGGCTGTCCCTATGTCCCTCTTTTGAGCTGATGTCACCACGTCAGCGCTATCCATCCATCTTCCCCTGCAGTGTGAGCTCCTTTCCTAGGGGCTGCAAACTTCTCCTGCCATTAATTTTGTTCATTCATCACGGCTGTTTAGGAGAAAAGGGGGACTATGAAGAAATGTTGACATCACTAGTTTCCTTTTCTCCAAATCTTTCTTAAACAGATATGTAGGACTGAAAGTGATGAGAAGTCAGGGATTGCAGTATCCCAGGGATGCATGAAGAGAACTAGAAAAAACTACAGATGATCAAAAATTGAACAGATTAAGAATTTGGTTAGACTAAAAAAAAAAAAAAAAAAAGAGAAGACTAAAGGTACACATGCTAATAGTCTTCAAAATACATAAATTCTATGGTAAAATGGAAGGGATCAACCTGTTCTCTGCATGGATAGGGCAAGAAGTAATGGGGTTAAATTGCACCTAAGGTGTTTCTAATTGGAGGCAACAGAAAACTGTCCTAAACTAAGGAAAGTGGAGGACTCGAAGATATGCCTGGGGAGGTTATAAAGTTCCATCCCTCAAAATGTTTGCATAATTTGGATATTTACTAGGAAAGAGATGGGGAGATTGGATCTTGCTTTATGGTAGCAAAATCACAGGATGAACCAGATGAACTCCTCACATTCCTTTCCATCCCAGTAAGTTTATGCCATAGTTGTGAAGTCCAGAAAGATCCATTCATCTTCCCCTCTTTCCATTCACATATATTAACACTCACCCCATCCCCTTCACCAAACTTAAGGTTTATACTGCTCCAGGCCAAGGGCTCTGTCCATTCCAGCAGCTCCTGCCCCCAAAATACCCAAGCTCTTTTTAGAGTGAAACACGTTCCGTCTTGCGGAGGAGGATGAATGCCTCCCATGTCCCTTTTTTGCCCAAAGTGCAATGGCCCATGTTAGAGAAAAAATTCTTCTCAACTCAAATCTGATCATAAGATTGGTTCCAAGCATGTGAGCAAGATGCCTGAGTCAGGAGCAGGACCACCACAAACACCTCTGCCCAGCCTTTTATCTCTTGCTAATGCTGATCTGATATTTCAGAGGAAGGTGACACTTCCCCAAGTCACCCTAGAAGTAACACAGACAGGGACCATGGGGGGAGAGTTTAATCAAAACAACAAAAAAATATTATTTCATGAGCCTTGCAGGCAACACACAGAAAATCTGGAGTGTGGGAATAATGGACAAGTACAACATATAAACAATACACTGACTGTAGTGAGTTAATCTTTATTCCAAGCAGCTTTCCAAATAGGGAAAAGTAAAGGAAGTAACAACTAGACTGAAAAGGCACACAGAGTCAGTTCCTTAGAGTGGCTCTCACATTCCTCCATCTGACTCTCAATGAAAGGCCAACCTTAAAAGAAAATCAGATTCACCTTGAGGACCCCAAGTTATGACAAGCCTTCCCCTCCCCTTGCAGAAGCCACCGCCATGGTCAGCCTTCCCCTGCTGTCTCCCACCTGCTGCCATATCTTATCGCAGCAAGGAAACATCATTTTAATGACAGATCCTTCATACCTAACAGTAAGGGCTTTTCATCCTTCCTTGGGGATACCAACTCCCCACTTCAGCTTTAGTTGCTAAGCCCTAGGTCAAGCCTGCCCTCTCATACTAATTGTGACTGGGAATTTATGAAGCTCCACCATGAAACAGCATAGGCTGTTTGCTCCCCCTGTCCTTTTTGGGAGGCTGTTGAGACCTTCAATCCCCTGGCTGTCAGCAGCCTCCTTCTTCCTAATTTCCAGTCCCAGTTTCCTCATGATAAATCTTCCCTGGCATCAGAGGTTCAGCTCAGTAATGCCTTATGTGTTCAGTTCACCACACCCAGCACTGTTTTTAGGGAACCACTTCCAGAGGTCACCACACCATATGTCCTTCTGCAGTCACATAGTTGAATACGTATCTTTAAGCAAACAAAATGCCTGTAGTTACAGGCCAAAACCTACAGTCACAGCACATAGAGAGAAAAGTTACCTGATTTTTATGTGTGCTCCCATCATGAGTGACACACCATTGTATGATGGGAGATACCTACATTTTGGTCACATCATAGGTAAGTTTGGGTCACACAAGAGAGAAAGAGCTGTGCAGCCATCAGGGTATTGGGCACCAGGCTGCAGGCAGGATTATTACATGCCTCAGGTCAAACAAGCGTACTTTAATCCCTACTTTTCAGCCTTTATTAGGCTAAACAAGATGAGCTCCAGGACAGGTTTCCAGCATATTGAAGCACAAATTACAAGACACTTTCTGCCAAGACAGACCATTGCATTTGGATCTTGGTTTTGCTTATCTTCTTCTGTTATAACGTAGCACCATTTTGACTCAATCGGTGATTGCTGTGCTGGGAAGACAACAGAAAACAGAACACTTGTGGCTAGAAGCATCTGAAAGTCCTCCCTGGGACCCACAGAACAGGACCTGCCATAACAGGAATCAGAAACGCAAAAGGAAAATCAGCCAGGCGGCTGTACCTACTACTGGTATGCTTCGTGGCCCAAACGCACGCCTTTAAACCACCATCATCCCGCCTGTGGCACTCTTTCGGGCTCAAAACCAGGGAGCCCCGGAACCCTGAGCGGTAAGGTGTGCCTTTCTGACGGCACGGTGCAAGGGATGAAATTCAGTGCAGTCGACTGCTTTTGCAGTTATCACCGAGGCCGTGGGGAGGCACTGGACGCGAATCAGAGCAGCGCAGGAAGGTGATGTGAGGTAACCCCTCCCCTGAACAGTTGCAGAAGTGTTCGTAACGCAGAGGGCAGCCCTTTGGCCCGCTCTTTAAGAGATGCCTTAGCATCAAACTCGCACAGCTACGGAGCCCACCTGACTGCGCTCAATCTCAGCGGGCGCCATTCCAACACCCCGAAATTAACCCCCATACCCCAGGATCGCCACCGGGTGAGCGGGCGGGG
>NW_010120445.1:0-2010 GCF_000699245.1 Pterocles gutturalis
CCCATCCCGCCCCTCCCTGGGGTCCCCAGCCCCGGGCGGCGGCACCCCGAAAGGGAACTGGGAGCAGTTTGTGCTGCTGGAGACATGTTTTGGGGTGAAACTTGGCTTTTTCTGCTCTTGAGGAAATACATTATTTTCCCCAGAGATTTCTATCGCTTTTCAGATTGGGGGGGTCTGGGGGGGTACCAGGTTGGGTTCAGCCCCCCCATGATCTCCCTTCCCCATCCCTAATTCCTTCCCAGCCCCCCCAAGAAGCTGGGGTGATGCTTCTCCACGCAAAGCACCATTTTTAAAAAAATTCTTTCAACTTTTGAGCTTTTCTCAAAAAAAAAAAAAAAAGTTTTCCAGCAACTCTGAGCGCGACCCAGGCCAGCTGCGCGGCCGAGAGAGGAATGGGGAGGGCGGTGGGAGCCAGAAATCTCTGTTTGGATTAAAGAGGAGAGGAGAAGCAGACGGGAAAACTGCTGCTCCGGCCGCAGCCTGGGTGTTGGGGGGGCTCATCTTCAGGCTCCAGCATCCCCCAAATGTGGGGCTGCCCGGCCACGGCAATGCCAAAATCCCAACCGCCCAAGAAGTGCTGTTCCCGATGCAATATTCCCAGAAAGGGCTGGGAATGAGTGTGTTTTCTAGGGAAAAAAAAATAGAAATGGGGGTGGGAAACCCCCCCTGCGCTCCAATGTTATTATTATTTATTTGACTTAGATTTTTAAGGGCCTGTCTCATGCTCCGGGTTTCTCCGATTCCCGGCAAAAGCTACAGTCAAAACAGCGAGAAGCTGAATATAATAACCGAGAAGTTTTTACGACGTGGCCCGAAGCCCAGCCCAGTAATCCCAGCAGATCGGCAGCCCCCCACGTCCCATCCTCTCCCCAGACAGCGTGGGAGAAAGACGGGCTTTGCCCTTCTCCCTCTCCCAGTGAAGAAAAAAAATCGGATTTTTTCCCCTTTTTCTCTGGAATGGGAAGGCAGCAGCGCCTGCCAGAGCTGCCCACCCTCTGCAGCTGAACGCAGGTCATATTCGGGCTGTGCCTCAGTTTCCCCACTGGAAAAGGAGGTTTATATACGGCTGGGGGGGCTGGGGGCCTCGCGAATGCTTTCGGAGGAGGTGAGGAGAAGGAAAACTGGGCTCGTGCCACCACCTTATCTGCAGTTATTCCTGGAATCTGATTACATGCTATATATAATGAAAAGCTGATTAAATGCCACCAGGCGATAGTGCCGGGTGCGTCCCAGGGCCCCGTGGGACAGCCGTCGCCGGGCTGGGTAACTCCATCTGAACTTCCCAACTGATATCTCCATTTTTTTTTTTTTTTTTTACTTTTCAATAACTTCATCTTTCTTCGAGCCAAATCCCCCCAGATAGCTGCAGGGGGAACCAAAACAAATATATAAAATTATAAAGCCATAAGCCCTGTTATTCCACTCCCTTAGTAAATAACTTTGTTCTTTGTTGGGAAGGTTCTTAGATCCAGGCTTTCCCTGACAACATTTGCCTTGGCGAGGTGGTCCAGCCCTTGACTTTTTTGCTAGACCTCATCCCCTCTCCGCAGCATCTTCAGATTTGTTTTTTTTCCTGTTGTTGCCCAAGCTTAAGTCATCAGGAGCTGCTCGCTCTGCTGCAATCAAATACAGCCGCATTGTTTAGGAAAAAAAAAGAAAAAAAAAGAATCTTAGAAAGTCTGCCTGTGTCTAATCGAGCCAAGGAATTGCTTGTGCTGCTCTGCCCGGGGGAGCTGGGATGGCTCCGAGAAACCCGTAACGTGCTGCAGCTCTTTTAGCTCCTCTGCTCCAGCCCAGCTCTGGCGGCAGAGGCAATGGCTCGATTTTTGGGTGATCGAACCATGATTCCCCATCCTCTAAACAGCCACGATCAATGGTGTAAAAGCATTAAGACAAAAAAATTCAAAGCATCCAAAAAAAACCCAAAAGAAAAAAAAAAAACTATTTGTGTGATTCGGGAGAGATGGAGCGGGCAGGAGGATGGGCAGCTGCCTGCTGCCACGCTGGGTG
>NW_010120445.1:2414-4243 GCF_000699245.1 Pterocles gutturalis
GAACCAGGATTCCCCATCCTCTAAACAGCCACGATCAATGGTGTAAAAGCATTAAGACAAAAAAATTCAAAGCATCCAAAAAAAACCCAAAAGAAAAAAAAAAAACTATTTGTGTGATTCGGGAGAGATGGAGCGGGCAGGAGGATGGGCAGCTGCCTGCTGCCACGCTGGTTGGTGGTGGCTGGGACGTGAGCAGGACCAGGGTGGTGACACCCATCTACCAGCTGCCTCCCCAGGGTGGGTTTTGGGGGATTTGGACCCGAAGGTGGGAGCTGGGCGAGCAGCGATGCTCCTGGGAGGCTCCAAGGAGCAAGGCTGGGCCAGGGAGGGGGTGATGCTTCGGCTTCGTGCTGGTCTCCATCACCCAGAAACACCCCAGAGGTGGCCCGGGATGTTGGCCGGAGCCCCCAGCTCTGTCTCTTCCCTCTAGCTGTGTCTCTTCCCCCCATTTTTCTCTTGACATGGCTGCGGAGGAGCCCTGCTCTTGGGGTCTTCCAAGTTCTGTTCATGCACTCATTGGGTCTTCTCTTTCCCAGGTCCTGCACCCCACGGAGAGCGGGTCACCCCGCACTGGCTCCTCGGGGGCCGCACCAGACGAGCCGTCAGCCTGGTGGAAAAGGTAAGAGCTGAGATGGTTCCTCTCCCCTGTGCTGTGTGGCCAGGTCTGGTTCCTGGAGGTCTTCGTGGTGGGACTTGGATGGAGATGTTGAGTTTGTAGGATGGTGAGAAGGTTGTTGACATGTAGGATGAGACACTGGCCCAGGTTGCCCAGAGAAGCTGTGGATGCCCCATCCCTGGAGGGGTTCAAGGCCAGGCTGGATGAGGCTTTGGGCAACCTGGGCTAGTGGGAGGTGTCCCTGCCCATGGCAGGGGGTGGCACTGGATGGGCTTGAAGGTCCCTTCCCACCCAAACCATTCTGGGATTTAAGAGCAATATTCTTGGAAAGGCTGCAGAGAAGCCAGAGAGGACATATCTTCTCAGGGTTGCTCTGCTGGCCGTCGCACCCTCCCCGCTGCCCCCACTGTCTCCAAATCCACTTTATGAGATGCTTGTGGTGACCCTCGCCTGGGTCTGGCGCCTTGCCGGGCTCTGGGGTCATTTGGCACCACAGCTGCCCATCGGCCGCAGCAGCTGGTCCTTGTCCCTGGCAGCTGGGAGGGTCTCCGGGGCTGTGGTCTCCTTCGAGGCAGATTAAATCCCTTCGCAGCAAAACAAGCACCAATGTGGATGGTTGCAGGAAACCGCTGGGGCTGAGCAGAGATGCTGCTGAGATGATTCAATGCTGGGAAGTGACCTTCATTGGTGGCATCTCTATGGAGCAGAGGCTGAGGATGATGCAGCTTTGAAGCCACCTGAGATGCCTCCAAGCAAGACCTTGCTCCAGGCAGGAGATGCCAAGTCAGCTGTGCTTCCCGGCAGTGCAGCGGAGAGGGGCTTCCATGGAATCACGGGATGGTTTGTGTGGGAAGGGACCTTCAAGCCCATCCAGTCCCACCCCCTGCCATGGGCAGGGACCCCTCCCACCAGCCCAGGTTGCCCAAAGCAGCCTGGCCTTGAACCCCCCCAGCGCTCCTCCGAGGGGCTGGATGATGCCTTTTCCCAAGGGAAATCAGGAGCATTGCTCCCATCGGCACCAGCTGCTGGGAACTGGGCTTCTCCAGTAGCTGAAATAGCCTGTGGCACTGGGCACGCCGTGGTCACCCTGCAGAAATGTCCCCTCCCTCCCCAGCAGCCCTGGGCTGGTCTATATTAAGGCTGGAGGGCACTGGAGACAGGGAACGCTCGACAGCGGGAAGTTTATTTATATTCTCGCTAACACCCCGCTGCC